>NC_046165.1:28428367-28535559 GCF_011064425.1 Rattus rattus | reverse complement strand
GCAGACTCTTCTGGTTTCCCATGGCGTGTCTGCCTCTCTGAAGGTTTAGCTCTCTCCTCCACGGGAGTTTGGGTGCAGAAAGACTGTTTATCCGGTCTGTTTCCTTCAGGTCCCGGCGGTGTCTCAGGCAGGGGTCCTGCCGCTCCCTAGCTCCCACAGCACCAGAGGGCCTATGCTGCAGTTTCCTCTTGGGCCAGGGATGTGGGCAGGGGGTGGGCAGATGGTACGTGGTCTCTTCGCTCTGCAGCCTCAGGGTGCCCACCTGCCAAGGGGTGAGGTCTCTCCCGTTTTGGGAGCAGAAATGCTGCAGGCCGGAATCCTTGGTGTGGGACTTCCGGTACACAGGGCGTGCAGTCCTAGAGAATTCTGCTCCCATGTGTCCAGATCAGGGCAGCTTTCTTGCCAGAAAAGTTGTGGTTATCATCCTGAATGAGGTAACCTGGACACAAAAGAACACACGTGGTATGTAGTCACTGAAAGTGGATATTAGATTAAAAACTTGAAATATTAAATATATAATTCACAGACCGTATGAAGCTCAAGAAAAAGGAAGAACAAAATTTACATGTTTCAGTCCTTCTTAGATGGAGTAACAAAATACTCATGGAAGGAAATACATGGACAAAGAGTGGAGCAGGAGGGAATGAAGGAAATGTCGCAAGAGCTGCTGCACCTAGGGATCTTCCCCATATGCAGCTACCAGACCCAGTCACTGTTGCTGATGCCAGAGAAGTAGCTTGTTGACATGAGGCCTGATATGAAGAAAGTCTCCTGAGAGAGATTCTGCCAGAGCCTTACTGATACAGATGAGGATACTTGCAGCTAATCAATGGCCTGAACCCAGGGACCACAATGGAGGAGCTAGAGAAAGGTCTGAAGGAGCTGAAGGGCTTTGCAACTCAATAGGAAGAACAACAATATCAACCAACCAGATCCCTAGAGCTCCCAGGGACTAAACCATCAACCAATAAGTACACAGAGGGACCCAAGGCTCCAGTTGCATATGTAGCAGAGGATGGCATTGTCTGGCAACAATAGGAGAAGACTTGGTCCTGGGAAGGATCATTTCCCAGTATAGAAGAATGCCACAGTGTTGAGGTGGGAGTGGGATCCTCCTCACAGAAGCAGGGATAGGTGGTAGGGGGAATAGCAGAGTGGGAGAAGGGGATAGCATTTGAAATGTAGATAAAGAAAATATCCAATAAAAGAGAGAACTATCTCTGAATCTGTTGTATGTCATTTGATCACCTTTCCTAGAAGGATTGACTGCTTGGGGTCTGTGGGAGTTGATACACTTAGTCTGGCTTTGAGTGTATGGTTGAGGGCAGGGTGGTACCCAAGGGGTAATGAAGGTGGTGATTTGTGAAGGTGAGACATCGAGGATATCAAAGAGAGAAGGGGGCTTGTTAAAGACTTCACCAAACTACCTAGAACCAATATAGAAATTAAGTATTGATGAAGAATGTAAAACTAACCTTTATATGGTATTAGAGATTGAACTATGGGGCTAGCACATGCTTTTCAAGTACTTTACCACCTGCCCTACATATCAAGCCTGCAATTTCACCTCAATTGTACTATGTATCTTTGTACTTTTGGAGAAATTTCTTAAAACAAAACTGAGAGAGGCATTTGATATAAACCATCCACTATCCAGATTGTACTTCTGTACCAATATTGTTAGGCTTATACAGATGTGCTGTTTTCAGAAGACAAGTTACAGTAGATAGATATGTACAGTCAAATAAATCAAATGGTCTTTATTTAAGTATTGTGTTTTATGTGTCTTTTATTAATAACATTGTGAGGAAGAGTCCACAAAAAATTTCTCAAATTGTATCTCCAAGCTTTTTAAGCACACAGTACGTAATGGGAAATCAACATTGTTCAGATATAAGCTCCTGACTCTTTAATAAAGTACACTAGCAGCACCATGGTGACAGGGCTGCCTGTGAATTCATTCCCACTGGATGGCAACATTTGCCAATTAGGAGCTCATCTGAAGTAACCTTTTATTTATTATCAGTGTTTCTTCTTCTCCCGCTCCTTTTTATCTTCTCCAATATCTGTTTTCACTTCGGGTTGGACAAAACCTGTTTTTCAGAATCTGGGTGACAGGAATTTGTCTGCGATGATACGCCTGCTACTGACTTCATTCTTCCATATGAGGTTTCCTTGTCTTCAGTATAATCAATTGTGAAGGCGGTGGAAAGGAATAAGTCAGGATATTTGAAAGGTACCCCATACAATGATGATCCTGTATGAACTTAATAAAATGAGATGAGAGTCACTCAGACAATTCCTCAATAATGCAATGTACATATAGTAAGACGGAATGAGATAATTTTATATATGGTTCTATGGTCATTTTTGAAATGTTTTAAACATTTTTATCTCTACATTGAAGCTAATTTTCCCTTTTACTACATTTAACTTTTTAACATTATAAAATTGTTTGTACCGTTTCTAATCTGTGGAAGACATCAGTAAAATTTTTCAGGAGAAACTTCATATTTATTAATAATGCAGTAGAAGGGCTTCCTTGTGGAGAGTCACTGTGATTGTAATCTTAAGTGGATTAAGAAATATCTGAAAGGATAGTAAAACATCCCACTAAATCTCTGGGAAGACTTTTTCGGAGATAATTATATCATGAAGGTTTCCATTTAATGAATGGCTTGATCCATTAATGAATTTAAGAAGTTAAAAGATTACTGGGAATTGGTAGAGATCTAGGCACCAGAACATAGCTGAAACAAATAAGCTATAAGAACATGCCTAGAAAGAAAATATCTTGTCTTAACTATTTCTTTTACTTGTATTTAATTGCTATCGGAAGGAACACAGCCAAACAACTTGTGGGAGAAAAAGACTTACTTGGTTTTCATTTCCAGTTTTGTGTCTTTCATCGAGAGAAGTCAGGTCAGGAACTCAAGCAGGAAGCTGAAGCAAAAATTATTGAGGAATGCTGACCCCTTTGTAGGCTCGTACTTATCTAATTCTCATATAGGCTACGGCTACCTAACTCAAGGGTGGTACTGGGATTTCATACTTCAAAAATGGATCAAGACAATTCCTCACAAACATGGCACCAATCAGTTTTATACGTGAAATCTATCAATTGTGACTGTCTTCAAAGATAACTCTAGGCTCTGTGAAATTGATACTTAACACTAAAGGAGAATACCTCTTCCTTATTCTTCTTGGCTTCCTTCCCAGCACGATAGGAACAATTTAATCATAGGTTCTCTGCTATGAAGGATGGAAATCCTTGCAGCCTTAAGTTAGAAGTAAACCTTACTTATGTTACTCATGTAGATGGATAATATGAGGAGTAATTAATTATAAATGTCAATCTTCAACCTGCAGGTCTATACAAAAGAGGGGAGACAAGTTTACAGCCTGCTTGTATAACGTATTTTAAAATACTCCTAGATAGGCTAGTGATACAAAATAATTGTTAAGGTTTAAGAATCACCACATAAAACCTATGAACAGTGATCTCAGTCAAGCAAGAATGTTTTATTGAATGCATACCCCAAGACTGATAAATCGGGACCACAAAAAAGGACTCAGGAGACTAATTGTGGTACTAGTCTGCTCTCAGAGCAGACTTTTAAAATAAAGTTTTATTGAATATATTTACTTACTTCACATCCCGTTCACTGCCCCCATCAGTGTTACCACATCCCACAATCATTTCCCCTTTCCCACTCCCCTTCTCCTCTGAGCAGGTGGAGTTCCCCTGGTTATCCTCCACCCTGGCACTTCAAGTCTTTGTGAGGCAAGGTTCATCTTCTACTAAGGCCAGACATGGCAGCCCAGCTAGAAGAACATATCCCACTTACAGGCAACAGATTTTAGAATAGCCTCCACTCCAATTGTTTGTGACCCATATAAAGACCAAGCCTCACATCTACGCCATCTATGTGAGGAGGCCTAGGTCCAGCCCATGTATGTCCTTTGGTTGGAGGTTCAGACTCTGGGAACCCCAATGGTCCAGGTTAGATGACTCTGTTTCTCTTCTTGTAGAGCTCCTATCCCTTTCTGCTAAAGGGTCTCCAAGCCTCGCCCACCTTTTGGCTGTGGGTGTTTGCATTCAGTGATCAGAGTCGAGTGGCTGGGTGGAGCCTCTCAGAGGACCACATGCTCCTGTCTATATAACAGAGTATCATGAATAGTGTCAGGGATTGCTCTTCGCTTGTGGGATGGGTCTCAAGTTGGGCTGGTTATTGGTTGACCATTCCCTCAGTCTCTGCTCCATCCCTTGTGTCTGCATTTCTTGTAGACAGGTTCATTTTGGGTTTTAAGCTTTATAGGTGGGTTGGTGTCTCTCTTGCTCCACTATGGTTCCTGGTTGGCTACAGAAGGTGGCCACTTTCCGGCTCCATATTCTCAATATTGTTACTCACAGCTAAGGTCATCCCCTTTGATTCTTGGGTACTTCCCTTATCTTAGGTCTCTGTTTGTTTCTGGAGATGCCCCCGTCCACCTCACCCTCATCAGCTTAAGATTCACACTCATTCTCATGGCCATCTAGCTATCTTTTCTGTCCTTCTTGCACGCATGATCCTTAACCACCCCCACATACTCCCTCAGCAACCTGTGTCCCTACGAGTTCCCTCCCTCCTTTCGCCTCTTAGGACTATTTTATCCCCATTAAGTGAGATTCAAAAATCCTTGTTTTGTGCCTGTCTTCTTGTTTAGTTTCTTTGGTCTGTGGAGTGTAGTTTCTACCTGAATTTTATGGTGAATATTCACTTATAAGTGAGTACATACTGTACATTTTTCATACTTAGTCACCTCACTCTGGATGGTATTCTCAAGTTTCATTCGTGCCTGCAAACTGATGATGTCCTTGTTTTTAATAAGCTGAATAGTATTGTGTGTGAGATGTAACATATTTACTGTTTATCCATTCTTCAGGTGAGACACATTGAGGTTGTTTTCAGTTTTCTGGTTATTTCAGGAATAAAGCTTCTATGAACATAGTTGAGCAAAGTGTCTTTTGAGAGATGTTGGAACATGTGTATATGACCAGGAGTGGTGTAGCTGGGTCTGTGAGATCCAGACCTATTCCCTCCTACGAGTACACTATGCAGGGCAGGCTATAGAGAGAGACAGGTTCAGAAGTTCACGAGGTAGGTTAGGGGCAGCACTACAATTGGCTAGCAAGACAAAAGTATAAATCAAGCTAACCTTTAAGGTGATTGGTCCTGAGTGAAGGAAGAAGGAGTAGTGGAAAAGTTTGTGAACTGGAGAGCTTCAGACTGTTGAGAGTAACAAAGGTGAGCAGCCCTACAACTACAGTGTTATGCCTTTTACAGAATTTTTCTCCAGTGTCAGCTATATGGATGAGCTTTAGTTACTGGGAAGCAGTATTGGAGAACACTAGACTGTTTCAAACTTTTGAGGAAAGTGGATACTAATCTCTACAGTTATTTTAAAAGGAACAGATCTTATCAATAATCTAGGCAACCAAAGAATCCCAGTGGTTTTCTGAAACATAGCCCGTCACTAGGAGAATTCTGAGTTGTAGAAAACCATTAGTGTTTAAAAATATCCGCCGTGAGATTTCACCTCACACCAGTGAGAATGGCTAAGATCAAAAACTCAGGTGACAGCACATGCTGGCGAGGATTCGGAGAAAGAGGAACACTCCTCCATTGTTGGTGGGGTTGCAGACTGCTACAACCATTCTGGAAATCTGTCACGAGTTCCTCAGAAAATTGGACGTGAAACTGCCTGAGAGGATCCAGCTATACCTCTCCTGGAGCACTATGCAAAAGATGCCCAACGCTTTATAGAGAACGTGCTCCACTTGTCGTCCTGGCCTTGTCCTTAATAGCCAGCAGTTGGAAAGAACCCAGATGCCCTTCAACAGAGGAATGGATACAGAAAATGTGGTACATCTACACAATGGAATATTACTCAGCTATCAAAAACAATGACTTTGTGAAATTCGTAGGCAAATGGTTGGAACTGGAAACTATCATCCTGAGTGAGCTAACCCAATCACAGAAAGACATACATGGTATGTACTCATTGATAAGTGGCTATTAGCCCAAATGCTTGAATTACCCTAGATGCCTAGAACAAATGAAACTCAAGACGGATGATCAAAATGTGAATGCAGATCGCTCAGGAGAGACACAGCCAGAATACAGCAAATACAGAGAGGTATGCCAGCAGAAACCACTGACTGAGAACAGGACCCCTGATTGACGGAATCAGAGAAAAGAACTGGAGAGCTTGAAGGAGCTCAAGACCCCATATGTACAACAATGCCAAGCATCAAGAGCTTCCAGGGACTAAGCCACTACCTAAAGACTATACATGTACTGAACCTGGACTCTGACCTCATAGGTAGCAATGAATATCCTAGTAAGAGCACCAGTGGAAGGGGAAGCCCTAGGTCCTGCTAAGACTGAACCCCCAGTGAACGTGATTGTTTGGGGGAGGGCAGCAATGGGGGGAGGGTTGGGAGGGGAACATTACCCATAGGAAGGGGAGGGAGGGGATGTTTGCGGAAGCAGGAAAGGGAATAACATTAATGTATATACAGAAATACCAGTTAATAAAAAAAAATTAAAAAAAAAAAATTAAAAAAAAAAATATCCATGTTATGGAAAGGATTAAAGATGTTACAAAGAACCATATCCTTGATAAACTATGCATTCTTTGACAAGAGTAAGATCATGCCTATGGAAAAAGACTTGGCCTCCATCACCCAACCTGTATTGTGTGCTGAAGCCGAATGAGTGCTACACCTAGAGGTTAAAAAGAGGCAATGCATGGACAGGCTTCAAGTACAGTTTACTTACTCCAGAAGCCTCTGTCATCACATGAGCTCTTATTTAGGACTCCTGCTAAGACTAGTTAGCTGCACTACCTTTTTTCAGAGCATAACAAATACAGTGAGTATCTAGTACTGCCCTGTCTTAAACAAGCGCTCTGATGACACTATCCTCTTCAGTTCCACTTCCTATCTATTTTGCTTTTTAATTCTTTGTTAATTAATAAGTTTTTAATGAAAATAATTACAACATATTTGCTTCTTTTCATTTTTCCCTCCAGCCCCTTTTACATACTCTTTTTGCAACCTCCACCCATGTTTCCCAATATTCTCAGATTGATAGTCCCTTTTTCTTTGATTATTATCATTGCATGATGCAAACATGAATGTATTTAATTTATATTTATTTAAATAAACACACACACAAACACACACACACACACACACACACACACACACACACACACACTATATGCACAAGTTCAACAGAGTACTCATCTTCTCAGGAAGATTTCTTCTCTCAGCATTCGTTTGTTGCCAAAAGTTCTTCCTCAAAGGAAGATCTCAGAAACTATTTCTACTGATACTGTCACTGGTCTAGTCTTGTTTATGCAGCTATTTCTAGGCAGAACTGTTTCACAGCAGACCTTCTTTCTGCCTCTTACTCATATTTCTATATTCTAGATGTTCTTTAGTTATAATTGCGGGAGATGTGATGTTGTGGATGGATTCTTCCAAAGATCTATTAATCTCTGCATTATTTTCAACACTATTGGATTTTGTGTGATGATCAATCATACTCCTTTTCTGTAAAAAGAAGCATTTTTGATGAGTGATAGCTACATGGTGTTCTTCAACATATGTCTATTAATAAACATGTGATATATAAAATATGTATTATATATATATGCAATGGCACATATTTAGCATAAAGAAAAGAACAAAATTTGAAGGGAAACGAATAGCTCCTAAAAAGACTATGTTAAATGAGGTAATCAAGACTTGGAAAGAGAAATGCCCAATGGTCTTTTTTTTTCTTACCTTTTTGTCCTGGGTCTACATTCTCAATTGTGAGTAAACTAAATGGAGTAACCACAGAAACCAGGGAAATAAAAGGGGCTATAGTTTGGGGGAGAATGAGTAAAAGGGAACTATCGTGATACAAGTGATGTGAAGTGGAAAACGGAAAAAATGGGTAAGGGCTTCAGCTGGAGAGAAAGAATAGAAGTCAATATGGAGGGAGACAAATAAAAACATGGCTGTTTGATAAAGCCACTAGGATTCATATTATTTTATATGAACTTAAATTATGCATAATGCATATAAGTCTGTATGTATACATTTTACAAAGTACATCTTTCTCATTCAGTAGTCAAGTAATGTATGCAATCATTCAATTGCCCTGCTTTATTTTGCTCTCAGTAGGATTACCACGTAATGGGTAGAGAAGACACTCAAACAGTATATCTCTCTTTTGGAAGCAGTGGTAATTTGTCAAGCTTCATTTTTCTAGGCTAGTTTTGAAGGTTTAGATCGGCTTAACAGTTGTACATTATATTCTTAGTTTGGTCATTTACTTCGACATGTATATATAAAAATGAATTTACACAGACATATTCCATGAACAAAAGAACTCTGGGCACTTTAAGCACACAATGTTTTGGGCTAGAAAAAAAATCTTGAGTATAGGAAGTCTGTCAGAATCTTTCACGCTTCCTTAGTAAGTTGTTAGGTACAGTGAGATTCTTAAGTGCCAGTGTATTCTTAGAGAACAGAAGTAAAAGGTTTATGTGTTGTATGATAAAATCTCACTCTTCATGCAACTCTGCCCTGCAAGACTCATGGACACCTCATTGCATCCTGTCCATTCTGATACTCATGGGCCTGGCATTAACCTACTGAGAAGGCTCTTAAGAAAAATAAACCTCATGCATGTTTTACCTGAGAGTTCCTGTTCTTTCACAAGTTTCCGTCTTTGTCTGGAGTTCATAAACAGGAATTTAGCAGAGATCTAAATTTATAAAACTAGAAATGAATCAAGAAATGAACTTGTACAGAGAAAATTTAAACATGTCCTCAGTTTCTATCATCTCCTCTCTCTGTTTTTCAGTATGTATAAGTCTTGTTCTGGATCCATATCAGGATATGTGGTACAAAAGTCCTTTACTACTGAGAGTTTTCCTCAACCCAAGCATGTACTTATTTGATCACTTGGTTATTGGATTTGTAAAGCATAGTTAAATTAATCTTATCCTAAATTCCAAATCTTAATTAGAGTAAAAAATGTTTGTGTGGTAGAGGTAGACACTATGTTTGTTTCTTTTTTCTATTCATTTATTTTTATGTTCTAGTTCTTAATTTCCATTTCCTTCAAAATATTTTATATTTATATATTTCAGTTAGAGGGCTGGAGCCCAGGACCTCACACATACTAGGTAAGAACTTTATTGATATTCTACACTGTCAAACCTTTGTTTGCTTTATTTTCTTAGTCACTATCTCACCAGATTTCCCCTGGATGGTTTGAAATTGTTCTGAAGTTTAGGCAGGATTTGAATTTGAACTCTGTATTTTAAACTCCAGAATAGCTAGTTTTACAGCACTGTGCCATAAGATCTATCTTTAGGTTTCTATAGTTTACAATATACACTGTAATTCTGCCATCAAGGGTCATATAAAGAATTGACCCTAACATTAAGAATATCTACCTACCAAATCAGTAATAATCATTAATGCATAGTGGCTAAACTACTATGGGATAACTAGCAGCTTTCTGGTTATTTTTGAGGCTTGCTTTCCAAAAGGAAATACCATTACTGACACTGGTTAAAAATTGTGGTCAGAAGACAAGATTTTTAGTTTATGAATCTTTGGGTTAAGAACTGCTATTTTTATTTCACTAAACTGTCACATTACTAGATTGTTTTCTAAATGTTTATGTGTAGATATTGTTCAGAGATATACTTTTTATTGGATATTTTCTCTATTTACATTTCAAATGTTATCCCTTTCCTGGTTTCCCCCTCCAGCAATACTTTGTCCCATGTCCCTCCCTTGCTCCCCTATCCACACACTCAACCCCTACTTTCTCCTGACCTGCATTCCCCTCATAGGAATATATATGGAAGACTACACAAGTCTTCACAGAATCAAGGCCTCTCCTCCCACTGATGCTCAACAAGGCCATCCTCTGCTACATATTATGCAGTTGGAGCCAGTGGTGGCTCCATGTCTTTTGTTAGTGTATTAGTGGGAGCTACAGAGTGTCTAGTTAGTTGATATTGTTGTTCCTATGGGGTTGCAAAGCCCTTCAGCTCCTTCAGTAGCTCTTTAACTCCTCCATTGGGAACCCTGTTCTCAGTACAATGGTTACCTGCGAGCATCCACCTCTGTATATTTCAGATTCTGGAAGAGCCTCTCATGAGACATCCATATCAGGCTCCTGTCAGCAAGCCGTTCTTGGCATGAGCAATAGGGAATGGGTTTGGTAGCTGCATATAGCATGAATCCCCAGGCGGTTCAAACTCTGGATGACCTTTCCTTCAGTCTCTGTTCCACTCATTGTCCCTGTATTTTTTCCCATGAGTATTTTGTTCCCCATTCTAGGAAGAACTGAAGCATTCATAGTTTGGCCTTCCTTCTTCTTGAAATTGATATGGTCTGTGAATTGTGTCTTGGGTATCCTGAGCTATTGAGCTAATATCCACTTATCAGTGAGTGCATACGATGTGTGACTGGGTTACCTCACTCAGGAAGATATTTCCTAGTTGAATCCATTTACCTAAGGATTTCGTGAAGTCACTGCTTTTAATAGCAGAGTAGTACTTTGTTGTATAAATGTACCACATCTTCTATATTCATACCTCTGTTGATGGCCAACTGCATTCTTTCTATCTTCTTGTTACTATAAATAAGGCTGCTATGAACAGAGTGGAGCATATGTCCTTGGTATATATTGTGGCATCTTTTGGATATATGCCCGTGGGTGGTATAGCTGTGTCATCAGGCAGTACTATATATAATTTTCTGAAGAACCTATAGACTGATTTCCAGAGTGGGTCTACCAGCTTGCACTCGCAGCAACAACAGAGGAGTGTTCCTCTTTCTCTACATTCTCACTAGCATCTGCTGTCAACTAAGTTTTTGATCTTAGGCATTCTGACTGATGTGAGGAGGAATCTCAGTGGTATTTTGATTTGCATTTCCCTGATAACTAAGGATGTTGAATATTTTTTAGGGGCTTCAAAGAACGAATTGGGTAGTCTTCATTCTGTTTCTATTTTGTGGAATAGTTTGAGGAATAGTATTAGGTCTTTGAATGTCTGATAGAATTCTGCACTAAACACATCTGGTCCTAGGCTTTTTTTTTTTTTTTTTTTTTTTTGCTTGGAGACTTTTAATGACTCTTCTGGTTTTTTAGAATTTATGGGACAATTAGATGGTTTATCTCATCCTGATTTAACTTTCTTACCTGGTATCTGTCTAGAAAATGTCTGTTTTCTCCAGATTTTCCAGTTTTGTTGTATATAGGCTTTTGTAGTACAACCTGAATATTTCTTTTATTTTCTTCTGGTTCTGTTGTTATGTCTCATTTTTCATTTCTGATTATGTTAATTTTGATGCTGTCTCTGTCCTCTCTGGTTAGTCTGGCTAAGGGTTTATCTATCTTGTTGGTTTTCTCAATGAACCAGCTCCGAGTTTCATTAATTCTTTGTATAGTTCTTTTTGTTTCTACTTTGTTGGTTTCAGCCCTAAGTTACTTCCTATGTCCTGCTGTCTAATCCTCTTACATGTATTTGCTTCTTTTTGTCCTAGAACTTTCAGGTGTGCTATCAAGCTGCTAGTGTATGCTCTCTCCTGCTTCTTTTTGGAGGCATTCAGAAATATGTGTTTTCCTCTTAGAACTGCTTTTATTGTGTCCCATAAATTTTTACATGTTATGCCTTCATTTTCATTAAATTCTAGAAAGTCTTTAATTTCTTTAACCCTTGCTTGACCAAGTTATCACTGAATAGAGCACTGTTCACCTTCCATGTGCACGTGGACTTTCTGCTTTTGTTGTTATTGAAGACCAGACTTAGTCTGTGGTGATCTGATAGGATGCATGGGATTATTTCAATCTTTTGTATCTTTTAAGGCCTGTTTTGTGACCAATTATATGGTCAGTTTTGGAGAAGTTACCATGACATGCTGAGAAGAAGGTGCTGCAGTAATTATTATAAAATAATCTTCCATTCTTCTCCAGTGCTAGAACCCTTGGGTCACATGGCATCTGCTGGGTATTTTCATTTCAGTCAGCAAAGTGTCTCCCTTGCTAAGCTCCATCCCATCTCATGCTGCCAGTGGCTACTTTCTGAGCCTGGCAGCAACCTCTCTAGGAGCTTTTAGCATTTTCCCTTTTCTTTGACTGCTGTATCAGTATTTTCTATTGTATCTTCTGCAATTGAGATTCTCTCTTCTATCTCTTGTCTTCTGTTGGTGATGCTTGCATCTATGAATCCTGATCTCTTTCCTAGGATTTTTATCTCCAGGGTTGTCCCCTTTGTGATTTTTTTTATTGTTTCTATTTCCATTTTTAGATCCTGGATGGTTTTGTTCAGTTCCTTCAACTGTTTCTTCGTGTTTTCCTGTAATTCTTTAAGGGATTTTTGTGTTTCCTCTTTAAGCGCTTCTACTTGTTTACCTGTGTTCTCCTGTATTTCTTTAAGGGGGTTATTTATATACCTCTTAAAGTCCTCTATCATCACCATGTGATGTAATTTCAAAGCCAAATCTTGCTTTTCTGGTGTGTTGGGGTATCCAGTAATTGCTGTGGTGGGAGAACTGGGTTCTGATGATGCCAAGTAGCCTTGGTTTCTGTTGCTTAGATTCTTGTGCTTGCCTCTAGCCATCTGGTTATGTCTAGTGCTACCTGCCCTTGCTGTCCCTGGCTGGAACCTGTCCCTTCTGTGATCCTATGCATCTCAGACCCTGTGATCCTGTGATCCTGAGATTCGTGGTGATCAGAGCTCCTCAGAGTCAAGATTTCTCAGAGTGTTGTAGGAGTTCGGGGGGGCCTGAGCCCTGGGTTTGCTCTGTGCACTGGTACAAGCTGAAAGGAACTTTTGCCTCTGGCTCTGCTCGGGCTAAGGGTGGGGTGTTTGTGGTACCGACGTTCCTGTGATGGTTCCAGTTACACTAGGTTTTGGGAAAGATGTTGTGGCTTCAACTCTGATCTTGAGTGTGTCGTAGCGCCAGTGTTCCGGTGTCTGATCTCCTGGGAGTCAATCTTCCTTTGCGATCCTGGGATTCTGTGATCCTGGGCATTTCAGAGCACCTTCGAGTCGGGCTCCCTCTGGGAGTTGTAAGAGTGGACGCAGAACCAGCACTCCAGGTCTGCTCTGGGTTCAGATTCAGACTGGAAGAAACCCATGCCCCCGGCTGGGTGGGGGTTCCTGTGTCCCTGGATCCTAGGGGACCCAGTTATTCTGTATATTGGGGCAATTGTTGTGACCTTCTCTGTGATCCTGGATGTGTTAGAGCACTTGGGAGTTAAGCTTCCTCTGGGCGTTGTGGGAATGGGTACAGAGCCAGCTCCCAAGGTCTGCTGAGGGCACTGGTTCAGCCCGGAAGGGGATCTGATCTATTCTTAAACTGAAACAGAGAAGACATCTTAAAAAAAACTTGGATATCAACCAATACAGATATGCATAAAAAGTCAAACATTGGATATAGGGGACTGAGTATCAGCCTTAAATGAGACATCTTGATCACTCCATTCCTACTGTGCTTCAAGATGCAGAAACCATTACTAGAAAAGGCCCAGAAAGGATATAGAATCCTGAAGATATGGAGAAGTGACAGGAAATGTCATCTTCTGAAAATTATAAAGCTACTGCACTCATGTATTTACCATAGTTATGGCTAATGAAAAAAGATGTAGAGAAGATGAAGTCACTAAAAATTGAGTATGCGACACAATCTATTTGATCCACCTTTATCTGAGGAGGTGTGGCCCTCTGAAATCTAGGATAGGAGAGAAATGCAAACGTTTGTGATAGTTCATCCATATGTAGGTTTTATAAGTTCCAATAGAGGACACACAGCAAACCACTCACAAATGAGTACAGTTATTGCACTTAATGAATTCTAGAAAAATAAAAGAAATAAAAATTAGGATGAGATAGAGATCTGATGGGGAGGGTGGTGGGGATGGTTGTGGGAGGAAATAGGGAGTAAATATAATCATATTTTCACAAAATTCTGAACAATAAAGAAAAATGTAATACAAGTACATCATGGATTGGGAAAGTCAAGGATACACTGCTCTTACAGATTGTGATGATTTCTATATGCTGGGCCCAGGGAGTAGCACTATTAAAAGGTGTAGCCTTGTTGAAGTAGGTGTGTCATTGTGGGTGTGGGGTATGAGACTTCATCCTAGCTGCCTGGAATTGAGTCTTCCACTAGCAGCCTTCAAATAAAGATGTAGAATGCTCAGCTGTGCCTGATTAGTCCTACTTTGATGATAATGGACTGAACTTCTGAACCTATAAGCTGGCCCCAAATATATGCTGTCTTTCTTAAGATTTGCCTTGGCCATGGTGTCTGTTCATAGCAATGAAATACTAAGACACAGATAATGATTGGTGGTTGATGTTTGTCACAGTAAGGGAGTCATTGTCTCAAATGGTATACCATGCTTCAATACATAGCTCTACATATATGCTCATATGTGTGGCTCTCCTTGTGATTAATAAGTCACAAAATAAACAAACCCCAAACAAAAAGTGGTGGCTATGTGGGATTTAGCTGGGATAATGGAGTGAGGAGGACTAATTTGAGCAGATTGTATTATATACATGTGTGTACATTTCAAAGAGCAATAAAATATTTGGGAAATGATCAAGCTAAGTGTTCAAATTACTCCAAATATGAAAAATTAATTGTGAAAGCCATACCAAAATTCAAAGTCCAGAATCAAGCCAATAGCTCATTGCTGAGTTATTTGCTCCAGTTACCAGTGCCATTCATCCAGCATTATGGTATCTCTTACCAGGACTATAAAGTTAACTGTTACTTTCTTCCTGCTTCCTTTTGTTATTAGCACTAGATTAAGCCAATTAGCTGATTGCCTGTTGTCATAGTTTCCTTTTCCATTGTTGTGATAGACACCATGAATAAGCAAAAGGAAGAAAGGGTTCATTTCAGCTAATTGCTGTAACCCATCATGAAGGCAAGGCAAGGCAGAGCAAGAATCTAGAAGTAGACACTGATACAGAGGCCATGAATGGATATTGCTTATTGGATTGTTAATCATGGTTTTTTCAGCCTGTCCTCTTATAGTACCAACAGCTGAATTATTGCATGATCTACAATGTGCTGGACAGCCCAGTGCCAAACATAAAGAGAAAAAATGCATTGTCGTTCTTATCATAGATTACACTAGTGGTGGTATTTATTCTTCTAAATTGACTATCTGTGTCAAGTTTACCTAAAACTCACTAGAACGGTTCTGAATCTTGAAACTGGAGCCCTCCTTCCACACCTCTTCCAAAGTCATAGATTGGCCTTAAAAATTATCGGCTTTGGGAACCTGTCTTTTATGACATATGGCATCACTAGCTCTGATTCTACTACAAGGCATGATTTTTTCCTTCTGTTGAATGACATTAATCCAATTAGACAGCTTAGTTACTAGCACAGGAATACAATTATAGCCCCCTTAGGGATACCTTGCATTGTGATTGAAAGTCATAACAGCTGGGTAGGTCCACTGAATACCTACTCATCCTCCTTTCAGCTTCATGGTACCTTCTGGTACTCTCAAAGCTAATCTACAGGAAGAAATCCTTTATGTTAGATTCAATTCAAATATGAGTTCTATGCCCCGAGTGACTGATAGAAAGTGTGGGTGGGTAATGGTAGGAGATTGAGGAATCAAATGTTGAAAATCTTGGATGGAGGTAAAAGGGGAAGTAATGTAATTGCATTTCTGCAGGTTGATGTCATTAGGCAGCTGAAGGCAGGTACAGGATAGAACAAGGCCTGTAATTGGATGAGAAGGAAGGATGGGTGGGAGAAAAGTTGTAGAAAGGAGAGGAGACTAGAGCAAGAAGAGAGCAGTGGGAGAAGCAATGTGGAAGCAGATGTAAACGATCCTCACTGTGCATCCTTACATAGATTCAGGTTGTTATGAATATTCTTTTTTATTTATAATCTCTCCCTTTATTACCATAATTAATATGTACTTGAAAAGCCAGCAGTAAAAGCTGTTCAAACAGCACCATTACATTACTGTTTTTGGGCACACAAGCATGGGGGACTTCTATATTTCCAGGTTAAAATGAGCTTGAAAGAGATAGACTCCAGTTCAGAAAGGCTGCCCCACTACAGCCATCATTAAAACAGGAATTAATGCACCATTATTAAGACAATTATAGGGTGGTTTCATTCTGCTTCCTAAAGAGTGAAATGACAGAAATGATGGTCAACATTATATGGGGAACACCAAGTCCACACTTTGCCCAGAGTCAACTGCAACCTCATGCGTCTTCTTGATTAAGGCACGTGAGCCCATAGTGACAGAATAGGTCCCTGGATAGATGTCTATGTAGAGGAACTTAGAGATGTTCTCAATAGACCAAAATGACTCTTGAGAATGCTCTGATGTTTGATAGATGCTTCTTGGACCAACAGATGTCTCTCCTCTGCAGTTTCTTTGCTCTTCACTATGCCCCGTGTCTGAGTACACATGCACTTCTGGAGGCTTCCTTCTGTGATAAAGGTAGACATGGGTTGCCCCCCGCCCCTTCCTCTGGTATAGACGAGTAGTATTTCCTACACTGACTTGAAGTAGAGTCCATGAATCCAGCCATTGTTCTAAAGGAAGCACTAAGGGTTGGGTGCCTGTCTTCTTTCTCTCCTAGGGGGCACTGGAGACCTGGGACTGACCATCATTCCTGGTAGGGGCCCTGGCAGTAAAGGACCACCACACTGCCTCTGGATCACTCTGGAGAGTGCCAGTCCCCTACCCTTCTCTTTGTGTGATCCAGTACTTCCCTCCCTACCCAAGCAGGCCACTTTAGCAAGCACCGGTCCACCTCTTTCACGCTGTGGCCACTAGACAGTATTCCATGTCTCCACTTTTGCTTCTCAGGCCATTATGAATATTCTTAAGGAATGGATGTGTACAGGATTTTGTGTGTCTAGATGAGCAAACTATATCTTAACCAGGTGGGCAGTTTATATCCTTACCAATTGGTTGTAAGTTAATTGTGGGGATGTATTGTCCATTGAGCATTTAACATATAAATCTGGTTGCTGGGATACAGTCTGTTGAGTTATGTCTTCACTAGATTGTTGGGAGTGTGAACAGAGTCCCTGACAGGAAGCTGTACTAGGCCAGCATGGTGTGGGGACATGCTAGCATGGCCTGCAGAATGCAATGTGAGTCTCAGGTGTGGTAACAACCACCAAGGGGACAGTGTGTAGAAGCAGTAACAGAGAAACTGCTCGAACATGTGGATTTCACACAGAGTGAGAACTTGCAGGAACCAGGTCGAGTACTTTTTTAATTATACTGCAATATATTTCAATTAAAATATTTTGAAAAATGTACAATAATGAAAAAAAATAGTTGACTTTGTTTCCTGCTTATTGCTTCAAAATAGAAATATATCTTTTCTAAGAAGTTTTATTTGGTAAATAATTGAAAAATTAGCCAAATTCACACTCCCAAAATTGCCTAGTCTTGTCATAGAAAAACTGTTTCAAAGCACAGTTCATTCTATAAGAACTCTGTTAAACTATGGAAATGAATTTCTATGATCACAGAACTTAGAGCAGTTCTCAATATTCTATGAATGCATCCAATTCTAAAATTTTTGTTGTTGTTGTTGTTGATGATGAAGAAATTTAGATTTTCTGAAACTGGTCTTTATACTTTTGCTTTGATCTCTAGGGTAGATACTCAAGATCTTTCTTGTTCAATTTATTTTTGTGTTGCTATAAATTCTTGTTAACAATAATCATATACGTGGAATATCAAAACACTCTGCTTATGCTCATGAAATCTAGAATCAGAAAGGACTTTGGCTTCCAGTACTCATTTGTTCACTGATGCTAATTAGATGACTTTCTTAATATTGCAATATGTTAGCATGAAAATTCAGATATCTATTGTGTGTTCACTGCAAAATTATTATAAGAATGCATTACTCCTCCACACATTTACTAAACTTGAACTAAGATGTTATTTGTAAATTTATTGTCCTGGGGTTATCAGCAACATGTGAATCAAAAATTGATGTTATTCTCTAAAAATTTGAAGATAGGAACTCTTCTTTAGTGATTAGCACCTATCCACATCTGATTATCTGGCAGTTAATTTGATTACTATTAAATATAATTCAGTCTCTTTTGCCTAACAAGATGCATTTGCTAGATTGCGTTCCTCATAACAAAGAAACACAAACGCCTTAACTTATTCACGTAAAACTACTCATATGGCAGGCAGCAGTAATAATTCTGAAATAACAAGAATAATGAAAAATGAAGTGTACATTCTGGATGCAGCCTCTGTGTGATATAGTGTCCCTGAAATGACAGATGTCCACAAGGTGTTGCAGAGTGCAGAAGATCATTTAAATCACCAAGATATTCTTCAAGAATACCAAGAACAGTCATGAGCTAAGACTTGAAGAAAGAACTATAAAGGTTAAAGAAAAATGTGAAGCTGGCACTTTTGTCAAAGGAAACTTTATGAATAAAAAGAATAGAACTGTGAAATAATATATTGAAGGAGGCACTTTGTAAGAAATGTGTCCTGTAAAAGAGCAAGAAATGAATCTGTATCTATAAAAGAGGCTCAATTCATTGGAAGTGCTGATGAATCATGCTTATGAATTTAGACTTAATCATTCAGGTAATAGGGAGCAATTGAAGAATTGAAGGAGTAGAATAACGGACCAGGACAAATTGTGACTTAAAAGTAATTCTTCATAGCAAATAGCCTTGCTTTGTGGGCTTCGGAGTTATTAGCTTAAAAATATCAAGAAGCTTGCTAGCCACCAATGTTAGCTTTCTCTTTTTTTTTTTTTGACAAAAAAATTGAGTATATCAATTTTACTTTCCTAGATAAGACATAATTTATTCATCACTTTTAAGAGCAGTACAGTTTTAGACTTCTATTCTGATAAAACATCTTGGTCAAAAGAACATGGAATCAATAGGGTACATAACGCGATAAGAGAGGCAGAATGCAAAGAAGTGAAAATGGCAAGTTCAAAATGATCAAATGTGAGGATGCGCTGTTGAACCAGGTCGAGTACTTTTTTAATTATACTGCAATATATTTCAATTAAAATATTTTGAAAAATGTACAATAATGAAAAAAAATAGTTGACTTTGTTTCCTGCTTATTGCTTCAAAATAGAAATATATCTTTTCTAAGAAGTTTTATTTGGTAAATAATTGAAAAATTAGCCAAATTCACACTCCCAAAATTGTTTAGTCTTGTCATAGAAAACTGTTTCAAAGCACAGTTCATTCTATAAGAACTCTGTTAAACTATGGAAATGAATTTCTATGATCACAGAACTTAGAGCAGTTCTCAATATTCTATGAATGCATCCAATTCTAAAATTTTTGTTGTTGTTGTTGTTGATGATGAAGAAATTTAGATTTTCTGAAACTGGTCTTTATACTTTTGCTTTGATCTCTAGGGTAGATACTCAAGATCTTTCTTGTTCAATTTATTTTTGTGTTGCTATAAATTCTTGTTAACAATAATCATATACGTGGAATATCAAAACACTCTGCTTATGCTCATGAAATCTAGAATCAGAAAGGACTTTGGCTTCCAGTACTCATTTGTTCACTGATGCTAATTAGATGACTTTCTTAATATTGCAATATGTTAGCATGAAAATTCAGATATCTATTGTGTGTTCACTGCAAAATTATTATAAGAATGCATTACTCCTCCACACATTTACTAAACTTGAACTAAGATGTTATTTGGTAAATTTATTGTCCTGGGGTTATCAGCAACATGTGAATCAAAAATTGATGTTATTCTCTAAAAATTTGAAGATAGGAACTCTTCTTTAGTGATTAGCACCTATCCACATCTGATTATCTGGCAGTTAATTTGATTACTATTAAATATAATTCAGTCTCTTTTGCCTAACAAGATGCATTTGCTAGATTGCGTTCCTCATAACAAAAGAAACACAAACGCCTTTTAACTTATTCACGTAAAACTACTCATATGGCAGGCAGCAGTAATAATTCTGAAATAACAAGAATAATGAAAAATGAAGTGTACATTCTGGATGCAGCCTCTGTGTGATATAGTGTCCCTGAAATGACAGATGTCCACAAGGTGTTGCAGAGTGCAGAAGATCATTTAAATCACCAAGATATTCTTCAAGAATACCAAGAACAGTCATGAGCTAAGACTTGAAGAAAGAACTATAAAGGTTAAAGAAAAATGTGAAGCTGGCACTTTTGTCAAAGGAAACTTTATGAATAAAAGAATAGAACTGTGAAATAATATATTGTATGAGGCACTTTGTAAGAAATGTGTCCTGTAAAAGAGCAAGAAATGAATCTGTATCTATAAAAGAGGCTCAATTCATTGGAAGTGCTGATGAATCATGCTTATGAATTTAGACTTAATCATTCAGGTAATAGGGAGCAATTGAAGAATTGAAGGAGTAGAATAACGGACCAGGACAAATTGTGACTTAAAAGTAATTCTTCATAGCAAATAGCCTTGCTTTGTGGGCTTCGGAGTTATTAGCTTAAAAATATCAAGAAGCTTGCTAGCCACCAATGTTAGCTTTCTCTTTTTTTTTTTTGACAAAAAAATTGAGTATATCAATTTTACTTTCCTAGATAAGACATAATTTATTCATCACTTTTAAGAGCAGTACAGTTTTAGACTTCTATTCTGATAAAACATCTTGGTCAAAAGAACATGGAATCAATAGGGTACATAACGCGATAAGAGAGGCAGAATGCAAAGAAGTGAAAATGGCAAGTTCAAAATGATCAAATGTGAGGATGCGCTGTTGACCTATCAGAACACCATGGTGGTTTTCTTATATTTAGATTTAAATTTAATTAGAGAGCCACACTGTAGGTAGACTGAAGAAGAATTCTTTAGAGCAGTACTGAACAAGTGGGCAAAGTCCATCATGCTTAAAGAAAGAAAATGATAAAATGAATTTACTGCTACAAAGAATGATACAAAGAGATTTCAAAAGTCTCATAAGCAATTATTGTACTCTGTTTCACTTCTATGTGTATTGGTGCTTTGTTTCAAGGTGTGAATGTAAACCACGTGTAGTTTGGTGCCCATGGACGTCAGAAGTATGTATCAGATCATCTAGAACTGGAGATTAGGATGCTTGGGAACCACCATGTTGACTCTGAGAACAAAGGCCAGGTCTCCTGTAAGAACAGTGAGTACTTTTAAGTTATGAGCCATACCTCCATTATCTTATCAAAGAAAAATGTAAACATTCACTACTGGAGTGGGATAAATGAGAAAGAGGTAAAAGGACATAGGCAAATAGAGACAACAGCATTTGGCCTCCTAATAGGGTCAAGATTTCCTGGAAAATAGTGAAAATGTAAAGGTTGTTCAGGGGTAAACATGTGGGCGATTTTTTTTAATTAGTTAAGTGAATAAATACACACCTAAATAAATGAGGACTATGGGGGGTTTTTATAAAAATCCATCCAAAAGCTTTACCACCAAATCCAGATGCCCTTTCTAAGAAAAGAAAACAGTCAGCATCATCAAATATTTTTGCCTCTTATCTTGCTCAGCATTTCTTGTCTTTTGTGTTTATTAAATCATGCATCCCCCAAAGGAGCCAACTCGGTAATCAACTGCATCCCACTATTTGAGGGTTCTAGGATATTGATCATTAGCTCTGATAAGAAAAGTGGTCCTAAAACTGTTGAAGCATCCGCACTTGTGCCTTCATTCTTGCTAAGTTTTCTATGCCCTATGAGTTGAATCATGGGTATTTTGAACATTTGGGCTAATATCCAGTTATCATTGAGTACATAACATTCCCACTTAGAAGGGGAATGAAATAATCATGGGAAGCAGAGGGAAGGAGGGGCCTGGATAGGAGAGGGGAAGCAGAAGGAAAAAAGGGGGTAGCAAATTTAAGGACTAATAACAATAAGGATGACTGGACTTCCTTTGCATAGACTGTTGTCTACTTATTTGAGTTGCTTTGCAAATTACTGAACACATAGTTCACCAAGAGAAGGTATTTTGTTTTCAATTTATGCTGGCCCCAGTCTTTATTTTCATAGTCACTGAAGTCACATAAGTGGATATAAATTAATTTCCATGAGGACAGATTGCAGTACCATTACTTAATATGAGTAGAATAACGTTATTTGACGAAATCATCAAAGAAAACGACTATGGTACTTAAAGATAAAAAGAGTTACCAAAATGTCAACACCATACATGGTGCTATAAAATATCTCTGTAGAACTTTTGTTCACTATTGATCATTTGTTCTCGATTTACTCTTGTAGCCTAAGTAGTAAATGTATGTTTATTATAAACATGGTTAATTCTCTCTGAAATAAAAGCATATGATGTGCTTTACACCCTGTAGATCACTGACCAGCTCTATATCAAACTCAGAAAACACACAATACTATTCATTTTTATTTTATTAAGTAAAATGGCCTTGAATGGTCTTGTAGAGGATAATTATGGTGGCTAATCTGATATAATGGCTTCTATCAATTGCTGCCAATCCCAACACCTCAGTTTAATGTCTGAGTCAATACAGTATAAGGAGAAAACCAGCTCTGCTGTGTTGTGATATACACTATACCATAAAATTAATTAATTAATTAATTAAATATAGATGCTTTTTGCATGCATCTGTATGTCACACTAGTAAATAATAATGCAAACAAATGTAAGCAAATGGAATTGGGAGATGCTTTTATAGCATAAGCCAACTTTAAATGACACATAGAATACAGTTTGAAACAACACAGATGCTCCCCGACAAAGGATTGAATACAGAAAATGTGGTTCATTTATACAATGGGATACTGCTAAGCTATTAAGAACAAGGACATCCTGAGTTTTTCAGGCAAATGGATGGAACCAGAAAATATCCTGATGGAGGTAACTCAGACCCAGAAGTACATGAATGGCATGTACTAACTAATAAATGGATATTAAGAAAAAAAGATAGAGAATACCCAAGATACAATCCACAGAACTCAAAAAGGTTAAAGAGTAGGAAAATCCAATTGAAGTTGCCTCAATCCCACATGGGAGGGAGAAGAAAGCAATCTCAGTAGTGAGGAGGAAGGGAGGGACCTGAGCGAGAAAGGGGACAGGGAGGGGAAGAGGGAACATGATCATATATTGCATGGGGGAGGGGGAGGACTGAAGCTCTGAGGGCCAGCAGAAAGAATGGAAACAAGCAAACATGGGAGGTATGAGGAAGGGGGCCCCTCCAGAATGTACCAGAGACTGGGGAGGTGGGAGACTCTCAGGACTCAAAGGGCGAAACCTTAGATACTCTACAGTGGAGAGAGGGAATTCGTAGAGCTTGCCTCCAGCAGAAAGAAAGTGCATCAAGTGAAGGAAAGGGGTTGCCATCCCACAGTCAAAAATACTGACCCATAATTGTTCCTGTCTGAAAGAACTGCAGGGTCAAAAATGGAGAGGAGCCTGAGGAAACGAAGGTCCAGCCACAGGCCCAAAGTGGGATCCAGCTCAAGGGGAGGCCGCAAGGCCTGACACTATTACTGAGGCTATGGAGTGCTCACGAAAATGGGCCTATCATGACTTCTCTATGAAAGACTCAACAAGCAGCTGAAAGAGTCAGATGTAGATATTTACACCCAATCAATGAACAGAAGCTGCTGACTCCTGTGGTTGAATTAGGATAAAGTTGGAAGAAGCTGAGGGGAAGGGTGACCCTGTGGGAGGACCAGCAGTCTCAACTAACCTGAACTCCAAGATGTCACAAAAACTAGGCCACCAACCAGGCAGCATACACCAGTTGATATGAGGCCCTCAACACATATACAGCAGAGGACTGCAGGGTCTGGACGCAGTCAGAGAAGGTGCACCTAACCCTCAAGAGACTGGAGGCCCCAGGGAATGGAGAAGTTTGATGGAGAGGAGAATGGGAGACTGGAGACATCCTCATGGACACTTGGGGAGGATGTATGTTTGTGGAACACTTAGAAAGTGGCCTGGGAGAGAGATAAAATCTAGATTGTAAAAATAAAAAAGACTAAATAAAAATTTTTATAAAAAGAAATATGCTAAATATTTTTTCAGAAAATTGTAACACTTTTGAAATTGACTTTTAGAATGTAGGTGTACTTTTATCATGTTTCCTATGGAATACTGCCAAAATACCCCTGACTGTGTAAGGAGGGTACCAATCCTCTCTGCCAGCTCTAGAGGGTGTCACTGCACTGGTCTTCTCCAAGTAAACTGTAGTTGACCCTAGCAGAGAGAGACTATCTCCATGTGGTTTGCAGAACTTGAAACATTGATTGCTTTTCATTAGCATAGCATAGTCTGAAAAAATTATAAGTATTGTAATTATTTTGGGGTGAAATAATATTTGGAAACATTAAACACCCATGGTTACTTGTCTCATTACATGTCTTACAAAAATATCATTTGCTTTGCCCTGGTTATAGAATGAAACCTTGATAAGTGGGATAGATAGGTATATAGATAGATAGACAGATAATAAATAGATAGATAGATAGATAGATAGATAGATAGATAGATAGATAGATGGATAGATAGACAGATCTATAGTGTTAAGCATGGTGTGTTTTTATATTTTGTGATTATATGTATTTATATGTATGCATTTATATATAAATATATATGGCATGTATACACACATATAATAAAGATCTTTTGGTTCTTTGTTCTCACCCCAAGATTCATGACTCTTGTCTCGAGCTTCTAACAGGAATCTCTTATTTAGTTTTACTGCAAATTGCTACCGAGAAGGGAATTTGAAAAGAAGCACAATTAGGGTACTGAATCACAATCTACTATTTGGTGTGTGTCCTCATTTGTGTATGGGGAGAGCAGGTGTGCAGGGTGTTATAACTGCTAAGGGAGAGCACACTAACATTCCCTTAACTACAGATTCTGGTGAAGCAATTCCCTTAAAGGCTGATGCTGTGCTGAGTCCTGTTTTGTACTTCCATACTTGGAACATGGAGAATCTGTTTCCTAGCAACAGTACTCAGTTATATGTCACTTGACTAGTCCGCAATTTAATGACCTCCATGGAGGCGCCTGCTTTAGACAATTTGAGACAAGGGTCTGGACTGGGAAGGTACGGTTAATCTTCTCTTGTCATTCGTGGCTGCTCTTCCACAATAAAAAGCACAATCTTCTGGGTATGCCTGGCTGTATACAGCAGATTCAGAGAAAAGGCCTAGGGGAATCTGGCTCCTTTCACATCCCACTCTTATTGCCAAATTTGTTTCCGACTTTCTCAGCTTTACTTCTCCTAACAAGCATTTTGTTAATAATTCAGCTCTGTCATTCATAACTTGTTGTTTCCTAGTTATTACCCCCTCAGCCATCCTTGAATCTTGGTCACAGACATCCATTTGACTTACTGCTATAAGAGACTACTCTTCCGAACTTTAGCTCCATTTTATTATATAGATGTCTCTATCAAAAGTGCTAACAACCCACGTCTTAACCCAGGCCTTTCCAGATCATGTTTTGGGACATACAGCTCAGTTACTGCTGCAACTGATGCTGTAGAGACAACACTTGGCTTATTTTCTCGGATAACAAGAATGGCACATTCTTCACTGTATTGTTTTTTGAATTCTTATTGCCTCTCAAATTACTTCTCTCTATGATGTTTCACCTCTAGGACCTGCCTCTTGGTGATGGCACTTATCAGCATCAAGTTGACTATGCAGTGATGTCAAATAATAATCCTGAGCTGGCAAAACAATATTTCTCATACTCAGTAGGTTTTATATTTCAACAACTACAAGAATATAAATCACACATACATATTTCTTACTTTCTGGAGGCCCGGAACACAAAGAATGATGTGCCAGCATGTCCCATGCCCTGTGAGAACTAAGTTCTGGACAGTTAATCTTCGACTTCTCATTCTGCCTTCTCTGGGTCTCTTTACAACATCAGTAATCTCACTCACAAAATGTCTTATACCCTAATATTTAACAAAGTATTTGCCAAAACAATACTATTTGGTAATTTTAGCTCATGGACTTTGAAGGGATATAAATATTAAGACCATATCATTCAACAGTCTCCATGATTTCTCAGACAATGTGTGTGTGTGTGTGTGTGTGTGTGTGTGTGTGTGTGTGTGTGTGTGTGTGGTGTGTGTGTGTGTGTGTGTGTGTGCACACAATTAACAACTTATTTAAAGATGATCTTTTTTTTAAATTTTTTTCAGGTACAAGTTAATGAAACATAAGAAAGGAATGTCAGAGAATATATCCAATTGATGTCATTAGAAAACCATGTTAACACAATTCAAAATTTATGTAACTCAGACCCAAAAGGAGAAATATGACATCTATTTGCTTATTTGTGGATGTCATCTGTTAAGTCCTTAATAAGCATATTATAGTCCAGGAAACCACAGAGGTTAGGCATTGAGTAATGGAAAGGGACAAATAGAGGCATCTCCCTGGGAAGGGGTAATAGAATAGATAGTTAACAGATAGGCATGATCAGGTACTGGAACAGAATGATCAAATTGTTAAAGAGAAAGAAATGGAAATGAAGCAAGGTATACCAAGGAGGACAGCTTAAACTAAGTCAGGTTTGAAGGTGCATATGGAAACCTAACACAGTAAAGCTTCCTAACATATAAACATACATGAAACAGATATAGATGGAGTGATAGAGCCTATGTGTTGATAGAACCTTCAGTACTGGGAATGAGATATCTCTAATTGAGTTCATGGCCAGTTCTGCTAACTGAAAACAAGGACCTATGGCTGAGGACAATACCTACATGAAACTCTGAACACAGAAATATATATGCTACTGGTACCTACTCAGAATCTTCATTGCTATGAACTAGCATTCATGTTACTGAAAGAATTCTTGGTCCTTTAAAAATAACTTAGGTAAACACCAACCCAGCTACATGCCCTCTGACCAACAATGGTTTCCTGACTCTAAACCATTAGGGTAATAGTGGCACAAGTTCATTTTTGTTTGTTTGTGTTTGTTTGCTTTTTTGTTATTGGGTAACCAACCAGTATCTAACTGACGCTAAGACCTACTTTATGAAATGGATCCCATCCCCAACATTGCTCAGGAGGCTAAGAACCTGAGACTAGATAGGAGTGAGACCTAGAGGAAAACCAAGCACCCTTCTGTTATAGAAAAACAGCAAAAAATATTCAAAATGATATTTCACTATTTTCATAGATCATTGTCTTGCTTAACCATTATCAGAGCACCTTCCTCTAGTAGGAGATGGGAATAAAGACAGAGACACACAGCTGGACAATGTGTAGAGAGTGGAAGACCTTTGAACATCTAGTCCTAAAGAGGATGTTTCCATGAAATCCCCCTCCTAAGGGCTCACAGAATTATACACACGAGGAGGTAGAATGATTTTAAGAGCCATAGAGGAAGAAATACACTATAGAACTAAGAAATACACATTCATATGTATGTCCTGGAATACAGTAGGGCTGACATACATATGAAGTCAAAGGGATTGTGGCAGCATGTGCAGCGCCTGCCTAATTATGGGCTAGACAGGGCCCCAGCACCAAGAAGGAAAGTATATATGAGTGTATATGAAGGAAAGTTTATTCGGAACTTTGAAGCTATCTCACAAATGAAACCACTCACAAAAGAAAAATTATTTTAATCCAACAGAGTCCTACTTGCAATACAAACTACTCTTGGGTAGGACTCATGCTCTGCAAGGTGCTCAGGTTTTCAGTATCAAAATCAATCCAGCATTCAATACAGTTTCAAAAGGAGTTATTTTCATTTCTATTGAAAATGTGATTTTCTTTTCTGAAGCTTACCATTTTTCCATAAAATATTAGATGTAAGGAGAAGAAGTTGATAAAATGAAAGGGACAGGGACAGGGCTGGGAAAAGAACTCTCAGGAGGAGGAGAGGGCCAGCATAAAGAACCCTGAGAGAGCCAGCATCAGGAACTGTGTCCTGGACCAGCCTGATCTGAGGCAAAAGAGCCTTTATTTAAGAGATTTTGCCAAGGAGATTGAGAAAGCAGCACATGTGAAAAGATGTTAAGAAATAATTTGGGGGCTGGGAAGATGTCTCAGTTGTTGAAGTTACTTGTTAAAGCAAGCAAGAGACAGAGGCTGACCTTGAATTTGACTTTACCCTGCATTTCCTGCCCCAAGATAACCAAGAGAAATTAGGGAACTAAGTGTGACATTCATTCCAGGGTAGGGTGCCAGTTCCAAGTATGAAAGCAAACATTTCAAATGCCAACTCCTTTTTGAATTCACTGATTACAGGCAAAAGGTTGAAACAACAATAATGTCACTCCATATCTGGCCCACACTGAGTTACTTTTATCTAGAAATTTTATATCCAGATACTGAAGGGACAGTGGTCTCAGCACTTTCTGGTTTCGATTCATCTGATGTGTTAAGAAACCTCATGGAAGCTTCCTATACCAAGTCTGAAGGGTGTGAATTACTGAGATCTGTCAACACCTCCAACTTCCATAAACCAGAGATTGACTCAGTCAAAAAACATAAAGCCATATTAGCAAGAAAAATTGTTTTTAAAAAATGATGATTTTGAAGTTAAAGTGTATTAATTCCCATATTAGTAACACTAGATAATGTAAAAATACCTTTTGAATAATAAAATCTGAAATAACTCTTGAAAACCATCTCTCCAAATATTATAGCTGACACATAGATTTACTTAGTTAGCAATTTCAAATGACTCTGACAACCATTTTTCTTTAATTTTGCTTTTCTTACTTGAGCACAGTTTAATATTGTCATTATGGCCATGTTCAGGGATGATTGCATTTTTATTGTGTACATTACTCTACCTATTTTAACATGCTTCTTAAGTTTAAAGCATCCTGACCCTTATGTATGTACTTATGTGTGTGTCTAGGCATGGGCACACCAACACTGCAGTGATTGACCATGTGTAAGAATTCTCAACTTCCACCATGTTAGAAACAGATTCTTTTGGTTCCCAACTGTGTATGCCACACATTCTGGTTCACTGGATCTTTCAAGAATTTTCCAGTATCTGTCTACGATCTAGCACTAGAATTACAGTGAGTGCCATTGTGCTTCAAATTATAGGGTTCTGGGATGCGAATACATCCTCAAACATGTGCACTATCTATTCTACCGAAGAAGACATTGTCACAGCCTAAATGATAGGATATTTGAAGTTAGAGGTAGCATATTGCTTAAAATGTAAATAAATATTTTGCAATAGATACTTTAATTAAGAAATAGGTTACCTCCAACTTCAAATATTAATAGCATACTAAAACTAAATTAAGGAAATTAGTCTGGTGGTTCCTCAGAAAATTGAAAATAGTACTACCTGAGGACACAGCTATACCACTCCTGGGCATATACCCAAAAGATGCTCCATTATGTACATAGCAGCCTTATTTATAATAGCTAAAACCTCGAAATAATCCAGATGTCCTTCAACAGAGGAATGGATACAGAAAATGTGGTATATTTACACAGTAGAGTACTATTCAGCTATTAAAAACAATGACTTCATGAAATTCTTAGGCAAATGGTTGAAACTAGAACACACATGATATGTATTCACTGATAAGTGGATATTAGCTCAAAAGCTTGGAATACACAGGATATAATTTATAGACCACATGAAGCTCGAGACAAAGGAAGACCAAAGTGTGGATGCTTCAGTCCTTCTTAGAAGGGGGAACAAAATACTCACAGGAGTAAATATGTAGAGAAAATGTGGAGCATTAACTGAAGGAAAAGTCATCCAGAGACTGCTTCACAGGGGATCCATCCCATATACAATCATTAAAGCCAGACACTATTGCAGATGCCAAGAAGCACATGCTGACAGGAGCCTGATATAGCTGTCACCTGAGAGGCTCTGCCAAAGCCTGACAAATACAGAGGTGGTTGCTTGAAGCCAACCATTGGCTGAGAACAGGGTCCCTAATGGAGGAGTTAGAGAAAAGACTGAATGGGGTGAAGAGTTTTGCAACCACATAGGATGAAAAGCAGTATCTACCATCTACCATCCAAATCCCCCAGAGCTTCCAGGGACTAAACCACCAACCAAAGAGAACACATGGAGCACGGCTGGCTCCAGTTGCATATATAACAGAGCATGGTCTTGTAGGGCATCAAGAGAAAGAGAGGGCCTTGGTCCTGTGAAGGCTAGATACCCCAGTACATGGGAATGCCAGGGTGGGGAGGCGGGAGGGAGAGAGTGGGGAGAGTGCTTTCATAAAAGTAGGGGGAGTGGGGGATGTCATGGGTATTTGTGGGAGGGAAAACCAGGAAAGGGGATAACATTTGAAATGTAAATCAAGAGAATATCCAATAAAAGAAAAAGGTAAACAATAGTTTAAACAAAAATGGCATACTTAATAAATATAAGTAAATACAATATGGTATATTAGTCTTATATTTAATATTTTATGTATGAGCATTCCATATTTTCCATTATTATGTATTGCAAATAATGAAAATATTTAGTAATGCAAACAGCACAAGATTCTCACCTGTTGTTATTATTCAAAACTTGCGTGTTGGAATGAAATGTCACCTTAAGAAAAAGACTGACTTTTTATCGATTTATATTTTTTTTTTGCCTCACGATTGTAAGCCTGACCATATTTTTCTGTAATATTATCTTATTTATTTTAATGACTTCTCAGCCTAGATAGTAGACAAGAATTTTAAGTAAAAATGATATACACTGCATATAAATAGCACATTACAAAATCCCTACTCCCTACAGTTTAAAGACATACATAGATGTCATTTACAAAGAGTGTGAAAACGTGAGTCACGTATTTCCACTCTGGGCTTCCCCCTGTATCCTGATACAGTTAGTCATCTGAGAGAGGCATTATATCTTTTTTGAGTCTTTTTTTTTTTGAGATTTTCTTTACCAACTATTGCTGTATTACCTGACATAGTCTTATCAGCCTACACAAGATCTTATATAGTTTTCTAGAAGGGGAAAGACAGTTTTAGGGTTTTGAATCTTGGCCCATGCCTGGACTGAACACACCCAAAAAAACATGGTTCCACATGGAGAGGTTTAATGGGAGAGGAAGAGTAGAGGAAGAGAGGAAAGGCAGGCCATTGGTATGTGGGAAGGGGGAAGAGGGCAAGAACAGAGAAGAACAAAGACTAAGAGAGAAGAGAGGAAAGGACGGGCCAAGAAGCCCCTTATGTAGTTAGGCACAGCTGGCTGTTGCTAGGTGACTATGGTAGCTGCCAGGTAGCTGTGGGAGTGGAGCTTAGATAGAATACAACAGACAGGGTCATTCTCCTTAGTGAACCCCTCACCAGAAGTAAATAATAACTAAAAAATTAAGTAAATCAAAGAGCACCCTCTGTTGGCTCTTAAATATGTAGCAGTGTGAGTGAATATAATCTTTGAAATACTCATTAGACACTGGGAAAAAATACATTTCTTGTTTCTATGCAAGAATTTCTTTGGGGATAGGTAGTTATTACTGTTTTTTGAAAGTGCTAAACTTTGGAAAACCTGTATGGCTTTCAATAGCATTTATTCTTTCATGGTGTGGGCCAGCAGGCATCAAGACTTCGAGTATGATTAATATCATGCTTCCCTAATGATAAAAAGAAATATGTGCTTTTGCCTCCTCAGTTTCTCATGGTTGGTAGCCACAGTGTTTCCTTTAGATTATAGATGTCCATTCCAAATTCTACTCTGACTACACAAGGTCCTCTCCTGATATGTATAAGTGTCTGAGTACAAGTTATTTTTTTCCTTCTTCAAAAAATAGCACTTTGGCTGGAGTTATGATAACTGAATCCAATATGAATCCTTAAAATTTGATTATAGTATCATAGATTTTATTTATAAAATAATTCATTCTAATATTAAAGATAAAATGCATTTCAAAAAATAAAATTGAAGTAACTAGAAAGAGGAATTAGAAAGAACTGAGACTTCATAGAATAAATATACATGTAATATTCAGAAGAAAACTATGTAGAAATATACACATAGTTGTCCAATGCTATCTAGTATAAATTTATAAATAAAAGCTGTGTACACTGACACTGTCTGTCATAATCTCACCATATTACATTCATTAGAAAATATTTTCAGATTCAAGTTTAAATTGCTTACTTGCAACTTAACTTTAATTCTGCAAAATGTTATTTGTGTTTGATAAAAATTTTAGAATTTATTCTTTAATTCCAGTATTACAAGATTAATATATTTCTTCTGGTATAAACTAGCACTACTTTATAAGGTCAAAATAAAAAATAAAGTCAATTACCAGTGTGGTGGCTTTTAATCAAAATGACCTTTATAGGCTCAAACATTTGAATATTTGGGAAGGTTTAGGAAGTTGGGCCTTTTTGATGGAGATGTGTCAGCAGAGGTGAGCTTCACTATTTCTAAAGCCTACCATTCACTATTAGTTTCTCCCTCCCTCCCTCTTTACCTCCCCACTCCCTTCTTCTTTGTTGTTGTCTCAAATTGTAAGCTCTGAGCTACAACTCTAGCACTTTGATTTTATGCTAGCTGCCTTCCATGAAGATCATGCCACAACCCTCTGAAACTGTAAACAACCCTTGATTAAATTCTTTCCTTTATAAATTGCTTTGCTCATGGAGTATTGTTGTGTTAATAAAAATGTGACCAAATCAACTGAGAAATTAATACTGTCATTTAAAACTTTCTCTATGACCATGCATAAAATTTGGAGTTGATTAACGGACTACAAAATAAGCTAATAAAAAAAGACACTTGTCACTTTCTATTTCTCCAGAGTCTCCTGTCTCTCTGCATTATAAATACGCATATTCTCTTATGTCAATCATATGCCAGGAACTGACACTTGAGCTTTTGAGTGAATTCACACGAATGAGACACAGTTATATCTAAGAAGACAATGTATTTATTCTATACATATTGAATTCTTACGCACTGTGTTCCATGACCTGGGTTAAATTCAAGGGATAAAGTGTTCAATAAATTGTCCCGGTATATGCAGACGTTCCCTCTTTTTTAATCCTTGACTAGATATCTTCTATGAAAATGTGTATGTCTAATATCAGCTAAAGCTGGGTTTACTATGAATGAACCTCCTTAGGTTTTTGAATGTATATTCTTAAACAAGAACTTTACCCTAAATAAAAATTGACATATGGGAGAGTACTGTTTGTCTCAATTTTGTGGTACTTGATTAGATTTTGTTCATGTAATTATAATGCAATGTGAGCATAATTTGTGTATTTTAAAGTTTCAAACAAAGCAACAATAAATTTTAAATTTCAATGCTAGTTGTCCTCTCATCTACAAAGTATATATTAAGCCATCAAAATATGAGGGTGATGATACATTTATTAACTGTGTAAGTACATATATTATAAAATAATTTTTGCTAATAATGTTTGCACCGAAGTCAAAATTGATTACTTCACCAAAAGTTTTCAGTTGAAGATAAAGAAACAACAACAACAGCAACAACAACAAAAACCCAAAACATAAATTGATTGGTAACAGGATATTCTATTTAAAAATCTAAAACAAAACAAAAGAAAAAAAACTAAGTATTTTATTACCATGGGCAGAGAGTAATACAGACCCTGGGCTCTAACCTCATAGGTAGCAATGAATAGCCTAGTAAGAGCACCAGCGGAAGGGAAAGCCCTTGGTACTGCCAAGACTGAACCCCCCGTGAACTAGATTGTTGGGGGGAGGGTGGTAATGGGGGGAGGATGGGGAGGGAAACACCCATATTGAAGGGGGGGGTTAGCCTGGAAACCAGGAAAGGGAATAACAATTGAAATGTAAATAAGAAATACCCGTTAATAAAGATGAAAAAAAAAAGAAAAAGAAAAACTTTGTAAAGGTCTTATTTGCAAAATAGTCAAAGAATGTCAGGAAGAAATAAGTTGTCATTAAATGAAGGATTGAAAAGGGAAGACCTACCTGGCTGTGAGGGAGAGGAATGAGCTGGGAGTGTGATTTTTACAGAAAGTGGGAAATGCATGTCTCCATCTTCAGCTGATTATTATAAACTGTTATGAAAATGAGGTCTGAGAAACAGAATAAGTTTTGATCAACCCAGGTTCCAAACTACTCAATCCATATGGTTCAAATGGGCAAACAATTGAACTAATTTCTTTTAAGACCATGAATGAAAATTTGAAAGGACCATATCTAACATTGTAGTAGACATGTGATTTATCAGTGAATCTAAATAATTAGAGAGAAGGTTTATTCATGTCATTTTTAAAGGACTTTATTTATTTATTTTTAGATTTTAAAATGTCATCCTTTTTTTATTAGTCACAATGTTGACAGTACAACTTAGTCATAAAAATTATGTTAATAGAAAGCACTAATTCATGCCAGAATAATCTAGTTTTTTCCCCTCTCGTGATAAATGATTAAAGTTGTTGACCAATGCTGTCTAACAGGATTTCATGGAATATTGGGGTGAGTATTTTTGTTGAACAAGCACAAGCTTAAAGCATGGCTAATGCAGTTAAGAACATGTATTTTCAATTTTATTAATTCTAACTCATTGAGTGGTAATAAATTAAAAATGAAAACTGATATTTTTGTTAGGTTTGCATGAACCATTTCCATTAATTAATTAATCTATTTATTTAATTTACATTCCATTCACAGCCTCTTCCTGCTCTCTCAGTTTGCCTCATACAGCTCCTTCTCTATAACCCCTCCTCTTTTCCTCTGAGAAAGGGGAGGTACCCACTGGGTACCAGTTGACCCTGCAACCTCAAGTCCCTGAAATACTAGACATATCCTCTCCCACTGAGTCCAGCAAATGGCAGCCAATTTAGGGGAACAGAATCCACAGACAGGCAACAGAGTCATGGACAGCCCCTGATCCAGTTGTTGGGGGACCTGAATGAAGACCAAGCTGCACATCTGCTGAACATGTGCAGTGGGTGGGGAGCTAGGTGTAGCACATATATGCTCTTTGGTCATTGGTTCAGGCTCTGAGATTCCCCCAAGGATCCAGGTTAATAGACTCTGTTGGTCTTCTTCTGCAGTCCCTATCCTCTCAAAATTCTTCAATTCTTTCCCCCAACACTTCTGCTCACTTTCTGAGCCCCGTCTAATGATTGGCAGAAGACCTCTGTATCTGTTCCAGGCAGTTTCTGAGCAGAGCTTTCCAGAGGACAGTTATGCTAGGGACTTGTCTACAAATATAGCTGAGTATCATTAATAGTGTTAGGGTTCTTGACTATGAGATGGATCTCAAGTTGGGATAGTCATTGCTTGGTCATTCATTCGTTCTCTGCTCAATCCTTGTCCCAGCTCTCCTTGTAGGCAGAACAACCTTTTGGACTGAGATTCTATGGGTGGACTGGTGTTACTGTTCCTCTACTGAGAGTGTTGATTAGAAATATGGCTATATATTTAATATATATTTTCAAATTAGTTTATTATGAACTAACTCTCTTGTTTATGTTTTCTGAATATTTAATATGAGAATGTAAGAGTTTGTTTTCTGTGTACATTAACGCCAAAACTCTATAAACTAAAATGTCCTTGCATTTGCTATGTTCTCAAGGATGACCTTTAACACCTGATCTCCCTGCCTCAAACTCATAAATCCTTGGATTACAGGTGTAAGCAACCATATCTGCCCTATTTCACAGTTATTATCTTTTATGCCTCGAGTATATAATATTTCTTTCTCCCATCTCTTTTCTTCTCCCAAATTCTTCCATGTAATAACCCTCGATACTTTCAAATTCATGGCCTCTCTTTTTAAATCCTCAGGACACAAAGTGATAGGATGTAGCAAGTAATGTAAAGAGTTTTTTAGCTGCTCTTTTTTCATAATAATTCTGCATACTCCGATCAAGAAAGTTTATACAAAATTAGGTGAAATCAGACAATAAAGCAGTTGTGTTTCACCTGGTAAACGTCTCAGTACTTCCTTCAACATTGTTTGCTAACATTTAGTGACAGATGCCATCTGTGAATACTATATTAATATATAGCAACAAATTAGTTTACTATGAACTAACTCTCTTGTTTATGTTTTCTGAATTTTTAATATGAGAATATAAAAGTTTGTTTTCTGTGTATTCACAAGATATGACACAAAAGCTAACCTGCAACTTAACCTTGAAATGTGAGAGCAGTTAAGATCTTAGAAGAGGTAAAACTTTTGCACTAGAAGCTGAAAATAATATACAAAAATATAAATGGTCATGTGGCCATTCAACTATTCTGGGATGAGGTTCCTCAGAATGTTAACTAATGTGAAAGATTTAGATAATTTTTCTGTTTGTTGTTTTAAAAACTGTATAAAATAATTTTAAGGAAAAATTATGGAAATGAAACAAAAATTAGATGTTTTTTATTATAGCCTTGTCTCCGAAATAAATGCTTACTGGAAATTTAGAAACAAAATGTTGATCAGAAGAGAAAGAGAGAGACAGAAAGACAGACAGAGGAGACCTTTTCACGTCATGTGTGATAGTTAATTTTCATCGTCAACTTCATGAAAGATCGTTGTAGTATAGAAATTTTTGGTTATGTCTAAGAGGGATTTTCTAGATTAGGATAGTTGCTGTTGAATTACCAAATCCTAAACATGGATTGCAACATCCCATGGGCTCTAAATCCAAGGTTCTATTAAAAGAAGCAAGTAATCTGAGTGTTGGCATTAATGGATAATTTTTCTGACTGAAAATGCAAAGCTAACAGATGCTGCATATTTCCTATGCCAGGTTCTCCATGCTATGGTGGATGCACTCCCAGAAACTGTAAACTAAAATGTACCCCTCCTCCTTGTATTATTTTGCCAGTAATAAAAGCAATTACATCATCATCATCATCAATAGGCTAACTCTATGAATTCTATAAAGCAGATTTATTGGAGATTCCGCAAAGACAAAAATAAATATAAATTTCAAACTCATTCCATTAACCACTTATGAAGTATAATTATAAAAATCACTGTTACTCTGGAAAATATATACTAGCAATATCTTTATAATGCTGAATTCTCAAGATTATTCTCTAATATCCCTGAGTCCTAAATCTTACTTGAATCAACATCTGATTTATATATTATGTGTTATCTTTCTACTTTGAATTAAAAATATGAGACATTGTAAAGTCAATTACTACAGTTGAAACATGCATAATGTATGTTTTAAACTTAGAAAACTTGAAGCTTTCATCTGACATCGTATACTGATATCACTAAAGACTTCAAGCAATATTACAGAGCAATAGTGATAAAAAAAACTGTATGGTATTGTTACAGGGACAGGCAGATAGACCAGTGGAATAGAATTGAAGACCCAGAAATGAACCTACATACCTATGGTCACTTGATTTTTGACAAAGAAAAAAAGATAACATTTCAACAAGTGGTGCTGGTTCAACTGGAGGTCAGCATGTAGAAGAATGCAAATCAAACCATTCTTATCACCCTGTACAAAGCATGAGTTCCAGTGGATCAAGAACCTCCACATCAAACCAGATACACTCAAAATAATAGAAGAAAAAGTGGGGAAGAGTCTTGATCACATGGGCACTGGGGAAAATTTCCTGAACAAAACACCAATGGTCTTAGTTCAAGAATCAACAAATGGGACCTCATAAAACTGCAAAGCTTCTGTAAGACAAAGAGCACTGTCATTAGAACAAAACAGCAACCAACAGATTGGGAAAAAATTTTTACAAATCCTACATCTGATAGAGGGTTAACGTCCAAAATATACAAAGAACTCAAGAAGGTAGACTCCAGAGAGGCAAATAACCCTATTAAAGAATGGAGTGCAGAGCTAAACAAAGAATTCTCAACTGAGGAATATCGAATCTCCAAGAAGTACCTAAAAATGCTCAACATCCTTAGTCATCAGGAAAATGCAAATTAAAACAACTCTGAGATTCCACCTCACACCTGTCAGAATGGCTGAGGTAAAAAACTCAGGTGATAGCAGCTGCTGGCGACAATGTGGTGAAAGAGGAACACTCCTCCATTGGTGCGATTGCAAACTGGTACAACTACTCTGGAAAACTCCAGATATTGCACTACCTAATCACCAAGCTGTACCTCCCCTGGGCATATACCTTAAAGATGCTCTAAAATACAACAAAGACACATGCTCCACTATGTTCATAGCAGCCTTATTTATAATTGCCAGAAACTGGAAAGAACCCAGATGCCCTTCAACAGAGGACTGAATACAGAAAATGTGGTACATATATACAATGAAGTATTACTCAGCTATCAAAAACAATGCCTTCATGAAATTCATAGCAAATGGATTGAACTAGGAAATATCATCCTGAGTGAGGTAACCCAATCAGAGAAAAATACACATGTTATGTACTTACTGATAAGTAGACACTAGCCCAAAAGCTCGAATTATCCAAGCTACAATCCACAGACCACAGGAAACTCAAGAAAAAGGATGACCAAAGTGTGGATGCTTCACTCCTTCTAAAAAGGGGGAACAAAAATATTCATAGGAGGGGATATCGAGGCAAAGTTTAGAGCCAAGACTGAACGAATAGCCATTTAGAGCCTGCCCCACATGTGGCATACATACATATATATATATATATATATATATATATATATGTGTGTGTGTGTGTGTGTGTGTGTGTGTGTGTGTGTGTGTGTATATATATATATCCACCAAAACTAGATAAGCCAAGAAGTTCATACTGACAGAAACAGGGTATAGATGTCTCCTGTGCATGTCAAATACATTGAACTGAGAATGGGACCCCCATTGGAGGAATTAGAGAAAGGATTGAAAGAGCTGAAGGGGCTTGCATCACAACAATGCCAACCAGTCAGAGCTCCCAGGGACTATACCACTACCCAAAAACCATGCATGGGCTAACCCATGACTCCAGTCTCATATGTAGCATAGGATGGCCTTGTTGGGCACCATTGGAAGGAGAAGCCCTTGGTCCTGCCAAGGTTGGACTCCCAGTGTAGGGGAATGTTGAGAGGGTATTGGATGGGGAGGGAAACATCCTTATAAAAGAAGGGGAGGAAATAGAGGGCTTATGGACAGGAAACCAGGAAAGGGAATAACATTTGAAATGTAAATAACAGAAAAATAAAAAATTAAAGAAAATGAATATGAAGTTAGTGGTCAATCTGTTTCTGGTATTAATTCTGATCTTTCCTGTAACTATGACAACATTAAGCCATGTGATCATATACTGTGATACCTAGACTATATACCTAACAAAATTTATTGAGATTCCCTCTTGTTTTAACACATGAAAATCCATTTGAATATTATATTTCTGAAAAGCCTTTAAAATATTTTCAATGAAAAATGTTCCCGAAGTAAGTACATAATGACTGACATATACCAAGTGTTAAGAGTAAATGTCACAAGGAGATGTGATGTTCCTGTATTGTGTATGAATATATGCCCATCTGGCTTAGACTATTAATTAAAGGTACAAGGAATTCAAGCATCTCACAAATAAAAGTAATTTCAGAAAATGTCTTTATTTTCTGTAGGGACTGTGGTTCTAGTTTATTCAACCCATAGATTCTTGTTCAAGGTCAATATCTCTAAGATTTGAAAGCTCAGAGCATATTTTTCTAACATTTGTTGTATTTTGCATCTACTTATATTTCTAAATATCTACAATCGTAAGGGAAACAGAAAGTTTTGTGTGACTAAAAGTCTAGATTAATTTTAATAACACGAAAAGAAGGTAGTTTCTGAGAGCCATGGCTATATAAGCCTGTGGCCTTAGCATTTGAGAGGTAGAAGTCAACAGACAGGTGGTCGGTATTATCCTTTACTTTGTAGAATATTTGTGTGCAGCATGGGATACAAGCAATTTTGACTCAAAACATCCCATCAAACCAAACTGATTTAAAGTGTCTCATTTAATCAATATCAAAAATAACTGGCAACAAACATTTGTTGTACAATCCATAAAAGCTAATTCAGACATATTGATAATTATGATTTTACACTCATTTAAGGAAAATTAGTTTACCACTAACCTCAACAGGCTAATCTATTCTGTTCCCCCAAGAAATCAGTTATTGAAATAAAGCATAATATTTAGTCATCACATACTTGTTCATATATTATTTGTAGTCTAATGAATATGTGTAAAACATGCATTGTTACCTCCATCTTTATCAGTATCTAAAACACATATATTTAAAATACTTTATGATGAAAAAAATTGTGCCTATTTCTCAACTTTTGAACTGAAAAGGAGATGTACATCACCCAGACTATTTTTAATTATTTTTTTAATATCAGTACAACGAAAATACCTACAAGAACAAGTTAAAGAAGTTAACTTGTTTGGATGAAGTTTGGTTTGTTTTTATTTTTCATATTGGCTTATGGATTTTAGTCAATAAACAATTCCTCCACGGACCATGAAACTCTGGTAAAGGGTTTGAAAATTATGTGCATTGAACAGGGATGCCACATATATCTTTGTTAGTCTAATTTTTCGTCAAAGTAACATTTTGTCGGTAGCAATCATTTTATCAAATTGTTTTCTAATTATAGTTTTTAGTCAAAATAAATTAGAAATTTTTTCTACTCCCTCTTGTGAACAAAAATAAGCTTTAAGATTTTTAAGGAAATACTGGGTGGGGAAAAGGACTGAAGACCCGAGGGCCAGCAGAAAGAATAGAAACGGGCAACATTGGGAGATGGGAAATTGGGAGGACCCTCCAGAATGTACCACAGACCTGGGAGGTTAGAGACACTCGGGACTCAAAGGGAGAGATCCTAGATGAAATGCTCTACAGTGGGGAGAGGGAACTTGTAAAGGCCACCTCCAGCAAAAGACAGGGCATCAGGTGATGGATGGGGTTGCCATCCCACAGTCAAAACTCTCTCTTGTTTATCCTCAGTACACAGGTGGGTTCTACCAATGTTCAGGTGTGGCTTCACTCCTCAATGAATCCTCTGGACATACAGTGTGTGCATTCTTCAGTGTGCCAGTCATCGTGCCACTCCATGCTTCAGGAGACGTGGTGCAGATTGAAGCCTATGGCATGTTACTAATTGACGTGATATTGCTGTAAAGTGTTGGCACTTAAGATACGAAAAATAAATATGTATATTTTCCTGCACTCATTCCTTAGCAGTATCATAGTAGTTTATCTTTTATCAATGCTTTCCTTTCAAAATTGTTTTTTGAGTGCCTCCTTCAAATTGTTCTCTTAGGCATTTTTGTTGTACTCATAAAAAAGATAATTAAAAATTAGTCTGTGTGATGTATAACTTGTTCACAGTTCAAAAGATGAGAAATAGGAACAATTTTTTCATCATGATGAATTTTAAATATACAGATGCTTTAGATACTGAGAAAGATAGAGCTATAATGCATGTTCTACATATATTCATTATACTATAAATTTCATAAAGAAAATCATTTTATTAGATTGGCATAAAGTTAAGCCAGCTTTACAATTTCTCAAAATAATCTACGAGTATATTTGTTATTATATATTACATATTTATGCAGCATAATATTCTTAGAATTGACAATTTTGGATTAAATGTCACTTTTGAAAAGCTTTGATGATGGTTCATATCCTATCCATTCAAATATTGAGCGAATTTTAATTTGTATGTAAAAATAAATACATCAAACACAATAGATATTTTTAAAAATTTTATTTTTATCAACTGTAAATTTTGGTATTTATGCTTACTGTTTATATTTATATATCTTAACCCATTTATTTATTTTTTTTAGATAAAACGAAGTCAAAAATCAGAAAGTAATTTCAGAAAGGGCTCCTTAGGTGAATTACACAGCACAGGAAGTTATGACCTTCATTAAAGTCTGGTTTTATCCAGCTTCAGTTTTTGTCATTAGGTGAATTAAATACTGTGAAGTTGAAATAGTATTTTTCTCAGAAGTTTTTCATGCTATTAGTCTAATTCATCTCCTTTTAATTCTCCTCCTCCTGATCTTCTTTCTCCTTCTTGTCTCCTCTTCTTCCTTGGCCACTCCTCCTCCTTCTTCTTATCCTCCTCCTCTCCTCCTCTTCCTCCTTCTCCTTTCCTTCTTTGTTTTTAAGAGAGAAATGAAACTTTTATTCAAAATCTCAGGTGAGTCAGTAATGTGGTTATGGATGGTACAGGATGATCTAGTGATTTTGCTTTAAGGAAAATTGCTGTTTTGTGAAACTTTGCATTGCTTGAATTCTAGGTCAAATGTGATGTGTATCCTGTCTCTGTCACAGTTGGTATGTTAATTTCTACTACATATCTGTGTTCTTGTCTCTCTTTTTCTTGGAAACAAAACTAAACAACTGTGTAAAAATAAAAGTTCTTAGGATCATATCAATAATCTAAGCAGTCTATAAAGCATTTGAAAATCACTTATTGATATTCAGCAGTAATTATGTTTTGACACTCAATATCACAGGCCTCTCTTATTTACCTGGAGCATCTAAATCATTTATTCTACTGACGAGGCAGACCCTGATGTTAGAAGGGTAAGGTTTAACTGGTTTCCTACATGATTATAATGCCTTGATCAAATAGGCAATTTCCCCTCATTACCACTTTCTCCCATACCAAACAGCAACAAATTGCCAATAGCACCTTAGATAACAGTGGAATTCATGTGCTCCTCCTTCATCCATGTTTGGATATTGTATGGCTTGATCCTGTGCAGGCTTTATCCATGTAGCCAGTCACAGTGGTTATGAGTTTGTGTGTGCAACAGTGTTAACATGGCAACCAAACGCTGACTCCCAACTACATAAATCTATAGTCTATATAGTTTTCTGCTTATCAATTATTCAGGAGGGTTGACAGACTTTGTATTCAACTGTCTATGAGATTATTTCACTTTATTTAATCCCTGTGAAATTATTAAAATAAATAATTTCATTTATTTTATTGCTATGTGTTTTTTACTTGTGAATACAAGCAAAATTTTCTTACCCAGTTCCCTTAATTTTATTTATTAATCACAAATGATATCTCTCTGTGTATGCTATCAGTAATTTCTTGGAAGATCTTTGATAATTTACAAATTGATCAAACAAAAGAAATTGAAATGGAGAACAAAACTTTGTTTTGTATCAATCTAGTAAATGTCTATCTTTAGATCTGATTAAAGAAAAATGCTGTCAACATGGCTTAGTTTAAGTCAGCAACATGATCTAACTCCCAAAATTCATAAAAATTTGATATTGCTTCTTCCAGGTGTGGACCTCTAATTACATCTGTGGAATTTGAAAAGTTCAGGTAAGTAGGTATATCACATTTGACATACTTTTCTCTAGTTTCATTGTGGGAGAGAATGAATAAAAAGAAATGGTCATTGACCGCAGGGAGACAAATAACCCTATTAAAAAATGGGGTTCAGAGCTAAACAAAGAATTCACAGCTGAGGAATGCCGAATGGCTGAGAAACACCTAAAGAAATGTTCAACATCTTTAGTCATCAGGGAAATGCAAATCAAAACAACCCTGAGATTTCACCTCACACCAGTGAGAATGGCTAAGATCAAAAACTCAGGTGACAGCAAATGCTGGCAAGGATGTGGAGAAAGGGGAACACTCCTCCATTGTTGGTGGGATTGCAGAGTGGTATAACCATTCTGGAAATCAGTCTGGAGGTTCCTCAGAAAATTGGACATTGAACTACCTGAGGACCCAGCTATACCTCTCTTGGGCATATACCCAAAAGATGCCCCAACGTACAAGAAAGACACATGCTTCACTATGTTCATCGCAGCCTTATTCATAATAGCCAGAAGCTGGAAAGAACCCAGATGCCCTTCAACAGAGGAATGGATACAGAAAATGTGGTATATCTACACAATGGAATATTACTCAGCTATCAAAAACAACGAGTTTATGAAATTTGTAGGCAAATGGTTGGAACTGGAAAATATCATCCTGAGTGAGCTAACCCAATCACAGAAAGACATACATGGTATGCACTCATTGATAAGTGGCTATTAGCCCAAATGCCTGAATTACCCTAGATGTCTAGAACAAATGAAACTCAAGACGGAGGATCAAAATATGAATGCTTCACTCCTTCTTTAAAAGGGGAACAAGAATACCCTTGGCAGGGGAGAGAGAGGCAAAGATTAAAACAGAGACTGAAGGAACATCCATTCAGAGCCTGCCCCACATGTGGCCCATATATATACAGCCACCCAATTAGACAAGATGGATGAAGCAAAGAAGTGCAGAAGTGTAGATCGCTCCTGAGAGACACAGCCAGAATACAGCAAATACAGAGGCGAATGTCAGCAGCAAACCTCTGAACTGAGAATAGGACCCCCGTTGAAGGAATCAGAGAAAGAACTGGAAGAGCTTGAAGGGGCTCGAGACCCTATATGTACAACAATGACAAGCCACCAGAGCTTCCAGGGACTAAGCCACTACCTAAAGACTATACATGGACTGACCCTGGACTCTGACCTCATAGGTAGCAATGAATATCCTAGTAAGAGCACCAGTGGAAGGGGAAGCCCTGGGTCCTGCTAATACTGAACCCCCAGTGAACTAGACTGTTGCGGGGAGGGCGGCAATGGGGGGAGGGTGGGGAGGGGAACACCCATAAGGAAGGGGAGGGGGGAGGGGGGGGTTTGCCCGGAAACCGGGAAAGGGAATAAAACTGGAAAGGTATATAAGAAATATTCAAGTTAAAAAAAAAAAAAAGAATTAAGGTCTTGGGCTGGAGAGATGGCTCAGCGGTTAAGAGCACTTGACTGCTCTTCCAGAGGTCCTGAGTTCAATTCCCAGCAACCACATGGTGGCTCACAACCATCTGTAATGGGATCCGACACCCTCTTCTGGAGTGTCTGAAGACAACTACAGTGTACACATAAAATAAATCCTTAAAAAAAAGAAAAAAAAAGAATTAAAAAAAAAAAGAAATGGTCATTGAAAACTAACTATTTCAATATTCTGCCATGCACATCAATCAATATGTCTACATTATTTACTCATACAGAAATGTAAGGAAAAAGAATGTTCTGTAAATGAGAAAAATAGGTATGATTCAGTGACAGTTCTTATGTTGTTTTATCCATAAAAAGTATTAGAGCTAGAACTTCATTGACAATGTTCTAGTAAAAAACGAAACAATCTTCTATTACATAATTTGGGGTCTTGTGAAAAAGAAAAGACTTTATTTCATTTTAATTTTTTTCATTTTAGATTATAAAACTATTACATCATTTTCATGTCACTTCCCTCTCTCCAAACTCTTTTAAATACTCATACACACAGCTTCTCTATTTCAAATTTATGGCTTCTTTTTCTTTAATTGTTTTTACATATACACATAGATACATGTACACACAATTATTGTATATTACATATATAATACAACCCATTCAGACAGTATAATGTTACCTGTAGGCAGATGGCTTCAGAGCTGATCATTTTTTGTCAGAAAACCAATCAGTATTTTCCTTCTTGGGGAAGACTATTGGACCAGCTCTTAGCTTTCTTTAATTGCCTATATTTCTCTTTCTTGAGTTACACCTTGTGGGCTTACCTTATATTTCCATCGGTTCTTCCACTATGAACACTGAGCTCTAGAATTGGGCTTCAGAGCAATGCATTTTGAGCAGTTATGGTTTTCTGTAATGGTCTCCTTTGGTTGCCAAGAGAAATTTCATTGTAGAGGAGTGAAGACAAAATTTATCTGTGGATTTAACAAATGTTTATCTTACAGTTAGGAATTATGTTAATTTAGCAAAGTGGTAATTGTAATTTCTCCTCTGCAATCGATGATGCCACTAGCCATGGGTATTGACTAGATTTATAATACTGGTTGTGATTTCCCACCTGTCGCACTTAGTTGAACTATTGTGGTGGTTTTAATATGCTTAGCCCAGAGAGTGGCACTATTAGGAAGTGCAAACTTGTTGGAGTATGTCTTACCTTGCTCGAGGAAATGTGTCTTTGTGAGCCTGGGCTATAAGACCCTTGTCCTAGCTGCTTGGAAGCCAGTATTCTCCTAAAGGCCTTCAGATGGCGATGGAGAACTCTCACCTCTTCCTGTATCATGCCTGCCTAGATGATGCCATGCTCCTACCTTGATGAAACTGGACTGAATCTGTGACCCTGGAAGCCAGCACTAATTAAATATTGTCATTGTTATGGAGTCTGTTCACAGCAGTGGAAACCCTAAGACAACCATTATACTGTACATTGCTGAAAATCTTGATTGATTGAAAGGATAAATTCCTGACACTAAAAATCCCGTAGCTGCATTTCCTATAGGTTTTGCAGAATCAACTTAATACATTTCATGTAGGTCTTATAGACTCAACTTCATGATTAATTTATTCTGGAGGAATCGGGAGAATGCTGGTTTATTCAAAGACAAGTTTGAAATTTATAGTGAAGTAATCATACGTAAAGACTCAGTTTCAGTTTCAAAAATTGTAATTTGTCATTATTTTAAGTTATTTCTTAAAATAAAGTGTTGGAGAATAGAGTAATTGATCAAGAATGCCCCCCAATAAGCTAATATAACTGAATACTTAACTGTCATTAAAATATTAGAAGGATTAAGAGGTGATGCCTTGGGGTTGGGGATTTAGCTCAGTGGTAGAGCGCTTGCCTAGGAAGCATAAGGCCCTGGGTTCGGGTCCCCAGCTCGAAAAAAAAAAAGGAAAAAAAAAAAAAAAAAAAAAAAAAAAAGAGGTGATGCCTTGTTAGGGGTAGACTCTGAGGTTTGAAAAGTCCAAGTCAGGACCAGTGTGTGTGTTGCTGCTGACTGAGGATTGGGTTGTAGAACTATCAGCTAGATTTTCAACACCACGTCTGCCTGTAGTCCTGCTCTCCCCTCATAACCACCACTATGATGATGGACTAATCCTCTGAAGTGTATGCAAATCACCGATTAAATGCTTCCTCTTATAAGAGTTGCTGGGGTCCTGGTATCTCCTCATACCATTACAACGGTGACTAGGACAGAAAAATGAAAATGTTGTTCAGTCCACTCACAAATTGATGTATTTTAATATGTGAAATTATGTATACATATATTACATATACACATACACTTATATGTATAGGTGTATTACAATACACACAGAGAGATAAAATTTTATTCAAGAATAAAATATCTCAGTTCAGGGAAGTTCAGATCACTGGCATATCTGAAATGTCAAGTGTCTATAGGAAGAACTGATCTCTGAATGTCAATGCCACACACAGCCCAACTCCTATGCTATAGATAAAGGCACCAAGGGGACAGTTAGTCTTGTCAAAAGAGTTTCTGCCCTGAGGTGCTCTCAGTGAGATGATACCCTCTGATCTCACATTACTTTTAGCCTCACATCTTAGAAATTTTTATGTAAAGGGTATCAGGAGGGAAATCCATCAGAGTCTCTTTGATATCTTTATAATAACCAAGGTCCCAGAAAGCTGAAACCCGTGAAATTTATTCTACTTCTCATTATATAGAAGAAAATAAACTCAGAACATACCCAAAGTAATATTAGATACTATTTTACCATGCTAAGATTTCCTCCACTGACTTCCTGAGCTTTCAGTAGTGTTTTACAAATGCATTTCAAAGTCTATAATTCAAATATTATTTTAAAATTAATGGCCAATAACATTTTTACAATTAATCACAATAATAAAATTCTGTGACATTTCACCTGTTACTTTTACTATTTAAAAATCTAAACCTACATACGTTGCTCACAAAAAGGTTCAGTTTAAAACCTCTCCTCCCATTAGAACTGACAGTATCTTAACATGTTGGAGGGTGGAGTGTGCTTCAGGTACGTGCTCAGGGAACCTTACTTCCAGGTACCCTAGGCCATGCATTCTGTATGTACCTTGCATTAGGATTATCAAGTTATTTAGGAATATCTTCTTATAGTCTTAGATTTCACTGAAAATCTACTTCTTCTCCAAAAATGTCCAGTGACCATGAAGTCCATTCCTCTGTGCAGTGCCACATATAGAACGGTACATTGATCTTACGTTTTTGTGTCCTTAATAGATAGATAATAGTCCTTGTAGGAAGGGATACAAAGGTCTGATCCAACATTTATAAATACCGATCATTTGCTTTTATCCTGAAACATTGAAATCACAATTACTAGTGGTATTAATAGGTTGCAATTATCACAAAAACAACCATGATCTGAGAATCATTTTCCATAATCCATTTATGCCCCCTGAAACCCTAAATACCTGGGTCAGTAAATTACCCTATGTAACAGTTGAGAAAATAAATACAAAATATTTTATTTCACCTGTCTAATCATATATATATATATATATATATATACATAATTCAGAATGACTCATTGGACCTCAGAGCCTATTTTCTATCATAATTATTTAAGCTACTAAATTATAATTCTTTAATTATAGTCACCAATTTTATCTACTTAATATTAGATTTTTAGTTAACATACAAAGTTAGCATAAAGCATTATGACATATCATACTTGTATCTTTATAATTTGTTGTAAATGATGTTCTACAATTTAATTTAATTTAACCCATTTACATATCTTTGAACCAATTTTAATTATATAAAGATTTTATTTTTATGCATTAAATGTAGATAAGAATAATCTTATCATAATTGAACAAACTTTAAGTACATTTTGCTGCAGAAGAGAGCTAAGAATTATACATAGTGTCCACATCTTTTAAAATGTTAAATTCAATGGTAAAGGTGCGATACAGTAAGGCAGGGGTGGTTGGCGAGTGGGTGGGGGAGCACCCTCCTTTAGTCAAAGGGGAGAGGGAATGGGATAGGGAGTTTGCAGAGTGGAGACCAGGGAGGGGGAGAACATTTGAAATGTAAATAAATAAAATAACCAATAAAAAATAAATAAAGCAGAGCGACCACATATCATGATGCAGGAAATTTTATTGTTGAAATGATTCAAAAGCAAAATAAATCTATGTCCTTTGTGGAAAAAGATCAATAGCATTTATTTGATATAGTCTCAATGTGACAAGCCTCACAAAAGGGCATTTAAAGTTTATGTTCCTGTAACAAGCATATATCCAAAGTAGACAAATAAAGCACACTAAATGGACTAACCTAATGGATAGAAAATTGGAGCTAGAAAAACAATATTTACCTAAAAAGGAAAGAGGGTGGATTAGTCAAAACTGCACTGGTATCAGGAAGAATCATGGATGGGCTAATCAAAGGATACGAAAGAAAAATGGTTAGTAGGACAAAGGGTGTTTTGAACCTGTTCAGAAATACTTCTTTGGGGCAATTCTAATCTTCATTATCAGGATATCAGAGGAGTCCAGCTGAATAACAGACACCAACATAATTAATTAGTGGTTGCTCTATCCAGCAGAAACGTCAGTGCTCTGCCGAATTGGGACAAGTCAGAGGAAGCAACGAGAAGTAGCTGGAATGGTGCATCTTTCTATATGAAATCAAGACAAGCAAAGATCAGCGAAGTATTGCAAGGTTAGCAACGTATGAGTGTTCCCCTTACTGTTTGTCGGGTTCTATTTATTTCTTTTTGTACACCACATGCCCTCTCAGAAGTCTGTTTCAGCAAAACATGCTCTCACAAGGCAGCTTCCAGACAAACATCACAAGATACAACAGAATGTCCAAAGAAACCCGAATTTCCACTTCAATTGTCATTTTCATGAATCATGGATTTATAAATTTGCTTCCCCCATAACTAAACAGACATTTAACAATAAGATTAGATGAAAAGAAGATTTAATGAAAATGATTCTAAATTATATTCTGCAATTTATTAAAGCTTCCTAAGGAATAGTTGTTCAATACTAAAAGAAACTCCATGGTTTTTTCTTTGTTGTTGTTGTTGTTGTTGTTGTTGTTGATTCTAGGTGTGTGTGTGTGTGTGTGTGTGTGTGTGTGTGTGTGTGTGTGTGTATTTGAACATCTCTGTTCATGTACACACTTTTGGTTGTATGGCTTTGTCATTTTTGTTTTGGTTTTGGTTTTGGTTTTTGGTTATTTTTTGGATTCAGAATCTATCTATGTAGCCTTGGTTCGTTAGCCTGGAACTTTCTGTATAGGTCACATTTGTTTCAAACTCATAGGGTCTAGCAATTGTTTTTGTTCATTTGGACCTTATTTTTTTATTTATTTTTATTTATTTTTTGCACATGCACACAGACATGGCACACATATGTATATACAGTGTGAGAGAGAGACAACAGGAAGTTAGGTGAAGAGGAAGGTGGGCAGGATTTGGAAGTGTATGTTAGTGGTTATTACTGAGGGCACATGTTACATATGTGAAAACATAGGTCAGTGAACACATATTAGAGTTGAATGTCTCTTCCCACTGCAGAATTTGTTGAACTCAATTCATTAACTTCTGAGTGGAAAGCATTTTTACTCCCTGAGCCATAAAGACTGTGTATTCTCTGTATTCATATTAGAAATTACCAACTCACTGCACACATATTATAAACACCATGTATCATTGATGTATTTTAACCAGCACAGAAGTTATTTATGACAGTTGCCTCTAAACTCATGTCCCCTTTTAGGATTCATATATTTGCTTATTGTTTCCAAACAAGTACAACTTCCTCTTTTATATCCATCATTGTAACCACAGTAGTTTTCTTTTTAATATTCAGGTGTCTTGAAAAAGTATTATATCATTAAATACACCAGTAATAAAGTCATAGGCATTTTTGAAACCTTCAACTTTGTGTGATTTTCGGCACAGCTATGCTGCTTCTCTGTATTTTGTTACTGTTGCTTTGTTTTGTCTTGCTTTTTTATCAGTTGGTTCAAAATAATCTACATTTTATCATAAGGATTAATAGTTAAATAGTTTCATAGTTAAAATTTTTGCTGTATATAACTTTAAAAGAAAAGCCCCTTACGGAATCAATTTTAAAAGAAAAGCTCATTAAATAAAATGGAAACCTGGAAACCTATACTGATTCTTAGTATACTTTATTGATGCTCTAATAAATTATCACTGATTTAGTGACATCAACACTTCTACTTCTTAAAGATCTAGAAGTCAGAAGTCTGAAATGTGTTCATGTAGTAAAAGTCAGTGATCCTTCCTGGAGGATCTGAGCAGACAATTGTTCTTGTACCCATTTTTTTGTTCCTAGTGACTTTTCATGGTAGATCTTTGCCTTCTTTAGCTTCTTCACTTGTGGGAACTTTCTTGGTCTTTGTGTGCTGCACTGGAAGGTCTTTTTTCATAATCACATCATGTTCTCCAACTTGAATATAAAGTCTCCTACTGAATTATTATATCTAGATCCTTATTTTAGTTACATATGCCAAGTCCTTTTGTCATATTGAGTATTGTTCACAGAATGTAGGGCATGTACAATAGTTTGGAGAGGCAACAACGATTCTGTGTACCACACATTTCAGTCATTGCAGCATAATAACTGAAATAGTCATATCTGATCATTATCACTGCTATAAGTGGATGATAAAAGAGCAAAATTATTAGCACGATATGATCACAATCATTTTGGCTATGCTGCTGCCTGTTATGGGCAGCATGAAACCATTATGGTGAGGAGGTACAAAGAGAACCAGTCCATTTCCTGCCTTCATCTACAGAATTTATGAATAGAAGTAGCACCTTCCAAGGACAGCTCTCCATCAAAGAAGATTGGGAAAAAAAAACCGTCATTGAACTTATTGAAAATAGAAACTTATCTAAAAGATTCTATTTTATTGTTACATAATGAAGAAGTGTCTGGAACACACAAAAGTAGGCACTGAATGTTATATAAACACTAAAACTTGATAAGGCTGTGTAAGAGTGGAAATATTTCCTTGAATTGATGTTTGACTAGGGAGTAATTTACATTTTGAAACATGAGGGAGAAAACCTAATTAGCTATATGTTGTTAATCTCTCAATGGCTGCTGCTTACAATAGTTTTGACCTATCAATTACTGCCCCAGACTGGAAAAGGAAAATGGAGTGCATTGCAAAATGAGATGAGGTTTTAGTGTTTTATGCCATGTTTAACTCCAGCAGTCAGTTCCTGTAGGGAGGTGCAGCGAAACTTGATTTTACAGAGTTAAATTACATTTTAAAAGTAGCCTTCACTTACCAAATTTAATCAAGATTTATTTTTATCGAAGACAAGAAATTAGAAAGAACAAAGATGTTCATTCAGTTTATTACTCTGCTCTAAAGAAATAAAACATGTTAATTAAACCATTACTTCTTGTGTGTCTAGGCAAGTATATAGGACTTTACTTTGTAGGAGAGAAGTCACTTCAGGGATAACTTTTGGTGTTTGGAGCAAATAGCTGAAATGACATTATTTTGCTTATATTTCAATGAAGATAGAAAATAAGTATTCATTATGTTACAAACTTCATATAATATTGAGTATGGAAAAATTGCCACTTAACTAAAACATATTATATCAAAATGACCAAGACATTTGTGGTGCTATGGTTTTGAGAAGCACTATTTTTAATTATTATCATTTTAATAAAGCAAAAATATAAGAAATACAGAAGTTCTGAATGAGAACCCTTACCCTACTGTTAGTAGCCAAACACGTTTTTCTTATAAATACAATAATATTATTTTCCTGAAGGTAATAAATGTATAGAATGCTTGTCTGGTTTTACCAATACTATTTGTCTTAATATAATCCAGAGGCTGTCTCATTATAGGATCTTTTAATGGCACTTTATTCCTTGCCATCCTTATCAAGACAATGATGTGTGTCTGCAGGTGTTTTTCTTTAAAGGAATTTCTTGCAAAGTTATGACCCAGGATAAATCCGTATTTGAAAAGTACTTCACAGTATACCAATTTTTATTTTTCACCCTCTCTATGATTTCTGTGCATGATTGGAAGATTTTTTGAAATAAATAAAATCTAGTCCATTATATTTAGCATTAAAATGTCCAAACATTTTTTGTTGCTGGAATATTTCCCCATAATGAAATGTCCTATGACATTTCACAGTACCCTTTGCAAAGATCTTACTTCAGAACTTTGTTGTAACCGTCTCCCCATATGGCACCCTTTCTGCCTTGCCTGACCTTCTGAGAAGTTAATTACATCTACCAGATGCTGGATTCTGGTGGCCAGAATATGGATTTGGAGAAGAGCGATTGAGTTTAGGCTACACGCATCCTCACTGTGTTTTGCGTGTGCCTACCACGGTTACTTTCCTGTTTGTTCTCTCATTAGCCAAGAAGCCTACTCCAGGTGATTGGAGAAAGGATTGTTTACAATGATCATACAGTTCTCTCTGATTTAAATATGATATTTTTAATCACGTTCTGAGCCGATGGGAAAATGCATATTTACAAACAATTACCTTCAATTATGCTTGCTCTGAACTTTTTGATGATGAAAGGAGAGAGATAATACATTTAAAATGAGAGCCACTAATGCCATGCATGCTTTTTACTAGAATAATATAGTTTGTAATATGAAAGAATATATCATTCTAACACCAGTTTAACTGGCAAACACCAGTTTAATATAGAATATAATTCTTATTAAAAAAAACCTACAGAAGTTCAAAAATCCCATCAAAAGTCAGAATACCATAAGCAAACAGAAATCAAATCTAAAAATTAACTGTAAAAGGTACACATAAGTAAATTTAAGATTACAAAAATGATCAGAATGCTTAGTGGTTCAACATATTTTACATAAAAGAAAGCTTTGCGTAAGATTTGTCAATTTTATTGGAAAAAAATGGAAGAGAAGGTGTGTGGGCCATTTACTCAACTCGCCAGCCCACATCCATACTTGGGAGTGCATTTTCACTTCTTGACAAACTGTATCTGTTTCTTTCCTAACTCAAATGCTTTGACTTTTTCTCTATCTAGCAGCTGCTAGGAATTTCACTGACCATGTACTGTCATTCTCTTACATTGTCTTAAAATTGTCTTCAAGCAAAACAAACAAGCAAACAAACAACAAAAACAGTGGAGATGCCCACAGTCACATCCTTTGTCCAACAAGTCCACACCTCCAAATAGTGCCACTCCCTAGGCCAAGATTATTGGACCCACCACAGGAGTTAATATGTATTCATAGGAGTTAATAGGGTGACATTCTTAGTTTATTGTTACTGCTTCATAAACTGTTGCTACTTTTAAAGGAATACCAAGTCACTGGGAATCATTTTGTAAAGTTACACTTTTACTTCAACTTCACAATCAAAATGACACTGAGGTGAAAAGACACTGCAGAAACTCACTTCTGCCATCTTTGTTTGTAGTGATAATATTAAGCTTTCTCCCTGAAACGGCTTGCTTTTTTATGCTTCATGTCTACAATGTTAAAAAGGATTCAAAGTTTCCAGAATTATAAGCCTAGCAAACACATTTCCTGAAATTGTATTACTTTGAGCTTGGAGAAAGCACACTGGGGAAAAAAATAAACAAAAAAGAACAAAGATTGTGTTTCCTTTTAAGACCCTTAGCTCTTACTATTCAATAGTGAACCAACAGTGAGCATTTGATTTGCCCGAGGCAAACATGAAATCGGCCTCCCTGTTTTAGTTTGTATTGTCTGTTATTCTTATTAGATAACTCTTGAATAACCCTAGATTCTCTTCTCTGAGGGACCTTCTGTACATCGTGATGTCCTCACTGCATTTATGAATTTCACCAATTTGAAAAGAAATTCATTTACCCAATTTTATATTGCGAGGCATCCAGTGATACAGATCATTCTATAGTATAGAACATAAGAGAAAGAGAATCACAGAGAAGGATTTATTGTAGTGAGCAGGTAGTTCATCTAGCAGTAGATATAGTAACATATATCGTCCAACCTTGTGCTCTCTCAAAGAAGGTTCTTGTTTGTTGAGGGAAAAATGATTCAATAACAGATATTTAACTTCGCAAGTCAGAAAAAGCCTCTGTGTTTGGTGTCCTTGCCCACAGAATAGGAATACTCTCTATCACACCTTTGCTCAAAAAACAAATTTTAAGCTTCACTGGGGACAGCTGAAAGCAACAAGATATTGAAAAAGTACAGATTAACTGTGACTGGAAAACTGAAGAAATAGGAAGCCATTAAGAGAATGTTGTAGGGAGATTTCATATTAAGAGAGCTGATGTACATGATAGCTGCTTCATGACACGGCACTCTGACTGACTTGTTTGTCGAAGACAGCCTTAAATCATTTTATTCTCCATTCCCGAGTTTCCTAGAAGTTCAGCAGTTTCAGAAACTCTCTTGTGGAAAGGACACTGCCATGCGGCAAGGAAGCCAACAGATTCATGCAAAGTTTCACACGGAATGAGAATCTTGTCTATTCTCGGGCAATTTACCTAGCTGGCAACCAGCATCAGTTTTCAATCTAGCCATGTTCACTCAGCTTTCTTTGGAAAAGTAATATCTTTCAACCCAGTCTGTTGGTGTTAATACCCCTTGTAAAGCGTTATTAAAACTATACTTTTCTGCAGAGCTAACTGTCTGTTGCAAGAACAAGTTTCCTTAACTAGAGTTGAAGACTATTACACTAGTTGGTGGGTTTAGTCACAAATATTTATAGATTATTCTTTTTCAGAATTATGCTGCTTTTGTAAATTAGCAGTTGTATATTTAACTGAATGATCGGGATTTCATTAGCATTGAATAAAATTGGGTTTCCTGTACCAGGCCTGTTTTCCCTCTTCATAAGTGGCTTTTAAGTCAATTTAGAGAATTGGTGGTTACTGACAATATATGAGTGTCACTAATTCACCCTTAGGGATATTTATTCTGTGATGATCATGTGGTTCATAGGCATGTTTGTTGGATAGGACGATTGGTTGCTTCACTCCTTGGGAAGCTTGCATGGTACCTTCAAATACAATGAAAGGTAGTCCACAGGGATGGGGCATTCAAGTCAGGACTAGCTGACTGGTTTCTGGGTCCTCTTTCTGAAGTGCATAGTGTCTTTAGCAATAGGGAGTTATGTACCTTCCACCACTCAGAGTAACCAAGAACAACAATAATAAGGTATACGTTTTAGGAGTCTCTTGGGATAGCCCTGACATTGGCCCTTTTCAAAAGCGAGGAGCTGAACATGATTGTTGGTGTCTGGGTTTCCCCAAATGATGATAAATTGAGGAAGAACAGGGGATCATTAAAATCAGTCCAATTAGAAGGCCTGAGAGACTTCTTATAAGCTGCCTATACAGGAAGTGTTTGTACAGGGAGCCTTTTACTCAGTCTTTTAACTGAGTAGAAAAATAAGACAATGTTTCATTCTAAGGTAACAGAGAAAAACTTTAGCCTGACTAATAGATAGTAAAGCCTGAAACCAAGGGACCCTTCAGATACCCTAGTGGTGAACTCTGGGGCAGATCATAACTAAAGCACGATTAGACTGAAATGGAGACAGGGAGACATAGATCTATGGGACTTGGTTCGAGACACCTTAAGGGAGGAAGTAGACTTGAGAGATTTCTGGAAATTCTATGAACAACTTTACTTAGGGTGAAACTGGCTTGGGTAAGGGAAGAGGAACCATTTCTGTGTGTCCACAGCATGACTGTTAGAATGCCTTAATTTTTGTTTTTTAATTGTACACCATACTTTCCGTTGTTACTTTGTGTTGTATGCTAAACATATCTTCCTGCTGAGTCAGGCTTCGTTTTCCAATTACAAGATGGACCTGGATGATTTCATTTGTAAATGTAATTCACAGAGAAGGTTTAATACTTCCTGATAGTGCCTTGTTTTCTTAACATTGAATTCTGCAGGTGTGTGACATGCTAGAGCAGATCTGACCTTCAAGGGTCATTGGCAAATTCTCCTGGCCAGTTGGTAAAGGTTTCCAGACAGATGGTCCCTGCCCTCACTACAATTTTTTACAGTTCTTTGGGAAAGTAATGATCATATTGGAGGCTCTAGAGAGCTGTTGTGCTCAGGATACATAAAAGTGCAATTGTTGAGAAGCAGAGGGCTTCCCTGTGTAGTCTCCTGAAACTAAAATTGAGTGTCTTGCTTTCAAATGCATCGTATTTGGAGCAATTAAGAAACAACTTTTCTTTTTTAATCACCGTTAGGTACTGGTGCGAAGAGAATCTTACGTTTATTAGCACCTGATAATTGAAGTTACCCATTTGAGAGTTTATAAACTATTCAGGCTCTGTTATTGTCTTCTGCATCTCCTTGTGTCATAATTGCATTTATTTTTTTAGGTAATACCAGTTTTGTATACAGATACATGTTTCTTATTTTTTATCCAAGGGTGCAAAGAGCAGGGCGTTAGTCACGGAACGGCAATTGTGGTTTCCTCTTTCTTGCAGAGATTCTATTGTATGGGAAGGTATGTCTTCTATTAAATAAAATAAAATAAAATCAAACCAAACAGCCCCTCTAATTTCATCTGGAAACTGATTCTCATTGATACAAAATGAGGAAAATGGAAATAACACTGGGAAAAACTATAATCCTTTTTTCTAAAGATAAATTGGTTACCAACAAAATCTATAAGGCAGGGAAGTTCAAGGCAAATCACTTGTCTTCGATTTGTCATGGAAACATTCTCCTCCCCACTGAATCAATAAAACCCACTTTTTGTCTTGCTCTGGGATTCACCAAACTTACTGTTTCCTGGTATATATAAAACTCATTTTTGTAGCATTTAAAACCGTATCCTGTGGTAATCTGCTGGAAAGCAAACATATCAAGAATGAAAGTCCATCATGTACACAAAGAAGGTGGTGCCCTCTGAAAGGACTGGGACCTCTTCGAGCCACATGCTGTTCCGGTCACAGTTTCTCTTCAATTGTTTGGGGTCATACCAATTTATCTGATTTTTATTAATTGATTTAAAAATTTTTAGATAAAATCAGTCTAAACAATAGGAAAATATATGTGCCCATTAAATTGGTACATAACAATATACATAGCATGAAGATACTTGGATATTAAAAGCATGGTGTACTCTAGTCCAATCCATAGTGTTATGGAAAATATTATCTGTGCATTTCTTGGTCACTTCTGTTCATATTTCTTGCGTGAATACAGGTAATCATTCTTATTAGTAGTCAATAAGTTTGGGTGGACTGTCGGCAATATATCATCCGAAGAGATAAGCAATTAAGAGTTTAGCTGGATTTTCTGTTTCCTTGCTCTAATTCTTGTCTTACCCTAATGTTGTTCAATTCAATTCATAAATGAAAGAATGAGTGAGGTAGCCCAGACCCAAAAGGATATGCATGTCATATAATCACTGATAAATGGATATTAGTAAAAAAATTCAGAATACCTGTGATTCAACTCACAGACCATATGAAGCTTTAAAAAAAGGAATTCCCAAATGTGGATACCTGAAAGCCACTTAGAAGGGGAAGATAATAATCAGGGAGGCAGAGAGAGAGAAGAAACTGGATGGAGGAGGAGGGGGTAGGGGAAAAAAGAGCAGGGTTAAGTATGGGGAGAAAAAGGAGGGAAGCATGGAGGGACAGGAAAATAAATAGAAATACACATCACTGGGGGTTAGGAGTTAGGGCGATCCTCTAGAAAGACCCAGAGACCTGGGATGTGAGAGACTACCAGGACTCAATGGCGATGACATTAGCTGAAATGTCCAACAGTGGAGAAATGGAACTGGAAGAGACCACCTCAAGTGGAAAGATATGGCCCCCAGGTGAGACCGGGGGCCACCCATCCATCTTTAAGATTTTTAACCCAGAATTGTTCCTGCCTAAAAAGAAATGCAAGGGCAAAAATGGAGCAGAGTCTGAAAGAAAGGCCACCCAGTGTTGGGACAAACTTAACATTAATCCCAAGAGTACACAGACACACCCCAATCCTGACACTATTACCGAGGCTATATTGCACATGCAGACAGGAGTCTGGCAAGGCTGTCCTTTGAGAGACTCTACCAGCAACTGAGACAAATGCTGATACTTTCAACCAACCGTTAGATTGAGGTCAGGGACCAATATGGACGAGTTAGAGGAAGGACTGAAGGAGCTGAAGAGGATGGCAACCCCATAGAAAAAACAACAGTGTCAACCAATCTGGGCCCCTCAGAGCTACCAAAGACTAAGCCAAAAACCAATGAGCATACATAGACTAGTTCATGGTCCAGGGTACATGAGTAGTAGAGGACTGCCTTCTATGGCTGCACTGGGAGAGGATGCACTTAATCCTGTGGAACACTAGAAGACAGAGAACCCTCAGAGTTATTCATAACTGAATCTTGTTCCCTGGGTATTAATAAAGTTAAATGATGGTGTGAGAAAATGAATTTATAACTGTTATAATATGCCTGAGATATATTGCTACATTGCATCATCTGTATTCTAGTTACAAATTTCCTAATATAATTAGGAAATTTATCTTCTTTGGCATAGTTCTGCAAATATGGTGTAAAGAGAATAAATTGTCTGTACCTTTTTCTATCAGCCTATAGAGACACAAAACATTCTGTGCACATCTTTGACTATCTGTGAAAGCCCAGGCTTTCTAGAGAAGTTTAGCGCCGTAGGGTTTAGAAAGTGATTTAAGGAAAGAAAGAACGAGAGCAGTGCTTACCCAAATTCCCATAGGTCTCAGAGCTTGCAGCTGGGAAAAGGGGAATCTACTAACAACAGCTGGAGTAAGGAAGACTCACTGAAGCCCAGCTGACTTTTATTTCCACACAATGCCACTTAGGGGTAGTTATGAATGACAGCGAAAGCTATCTCAAATCTATTTTGATGTCACTTTTCAATTCTTGGATGCAAGTTCAGTAAGACTAACTCTCAGAGGAATTCACTGCATTTGCATCATTGACTGGAGATCATATGAACAAGTAAAAGCTATAAACCGTGAGTTTTAAGAAGGTGTCATTTTATGGACTCCTTTTTTTTTTCCTTTGCAGCCCAAAACATCAGAAAGAGAGACTCCAACGACAGAAAGAAGAAAATAATGCCTAAAAATAAAGCAAAAGTGCCATCACTCCAATACTGATTTCTGAGGTAAAGAGATGTAAAAATGAAAGAGCTTACAGTGCCTCACTCCTACTTCAAATTCTGAAAATAAACCTGCTGTTTGACTGCTGCTTAAAGAAAGAAGAGGGTAGAGCATTTGAATTTCAACTAGAAGTTTAAAGAGGGAGCACTCTGAAATTAATAATAGGATCTATATACGAGGTGCTTAGAAAATTACATAATAGTTCAATTAGTGCTTTTTATTCAGTATGGAATAAATACTCCACGTTAATTATTTGAATGTAGATTAAATCTAAAGACGAAAACTAAATAATGAGTATCTATGATGTCACTCATTTAAATTCATTCAGTTCACTCTCTGTCATGTTTGATCGATTCAGGGAACATCAATGGAAATAGTACAGCACAACAGCTCACAGGGAATGCTGTGCTCAAAAACTGAGCTCAAAGAAATATCTATGCATTCACAAAACTTTCATTATAAATTGAAGTTTTCTTTGTTTTGATTTTCTCAAGATAGTCTTGTAAATTTGTGAAATTATTTGAGTCAATCACAGGATATGCCTGTAGAGAAAGTTGAGAATTTTAATTCTAAGTATTGGAAAAAAATAAGAACTTTTCATTTGGACAAGCAGAGGTAAGTTCAACTAGGACAATGTGCGGACACAGAAATTGGATTATTTTTCCAATGTCTATTATCAGAAATTAGTAACAGATTCCAGACAGAGGTCTGAACCAATTTTCCAGAATTTCTAGTTGCAATGGTATATAGAAAAAACTAGGTAAACACCTCAGGCACGCCACTAAATTTGAACCACCTTTTTTTTTTTTTTTTAATATTATCACTGACAGAACCTGGGTGGGGTGCTAGTAACTGGTATCCCTAACCATTTATACCTCTCACATCTGCTGTGTGTCAAGATAATTTTCTTCTGTCCTATAATGTTTTCAAGATTGTGGTTGATGAACTGTCATAGCTTCTGGTCCCTACTTGACACAAACTAGAGTCACCTGAGATGAGTGAACTTCAGCTGAGAGATTTCTCCATCAAATTAGCCTGTGGCATTTTGCTGAGTGCCGATTGATGGAGGCGCACCTGCCCCACTATAGACGGTGCCAACCCTGTTCATGAATTCTGAGTTATACAAAGCACGTAGCTCAACATGAGCCCGCACGGAGCAGCATTCCTCTATGGTCTCAGCTTCAGTTTCTGCCTCCAGGTTCCTGCTTTCATAAGCTGAAAGATGAAATAAATCCACTTCTCTCCAAGATACATTGTTTGGTCACAATGTCACATCCAAAGCTTGCAAATCAGGACAAAAATTTTTCTTAAAATATAACAAAAGTGTGAAGAGACAAACAAAATAAACTAATATAGAAAGATGACCAGGATGTCCTCCTGTCTTTCCTCTCAACAGATACCAAGCATCCATGAGGTTTTTCCTAGATTTTAATCAAACACAAACTGCAGTTTATAGCATTACTATTATAAGCAATTCTTTAGTGTTAAATCTCATTTTCGATAAAAACAGAGATAATTTGATCAGTCTAAACATTTTGTATACAATGGATAATTCTTGTCTGAAAATTGGGTAAGGAATTTTTGTTTTCTGTTCTGTTTTTTAATACATCTGTGGCTCACATTACTGAAATTCATTAAAACTGGATTATTTCACTCACTGGTAATCTATCCATTACTTCTAAGAATATCACATTTTGTTAGTCATACATATACTACTGAGATCATGGGGTGTCATATCAGTTTTCTTAATACTAAAATTGTATCTATCTCTTTTTGAATGGTTGATTTTCAAAGAATGACCTATTTCTTGAAAAGCCTAAGCAAAAGAAAATAAGGCCCACTCTAAAAAGCAAAATTTTCACTCGCTTTTCAACAGTGTGAAGGCCTGCTCATTGGTACATTTTTAAGTGTCATCTTGGAAATTGAATCAGCTTGTTGGAAATCACTCTTGGTGAATAAATATACACCAGCTTTTTACCAATTCATTTCTTGTTTCCCAAGGCAATCCTAGCATTTTCATTTAAATTCTCTTTAAAATCTGGACTTCTGTCTTTTTTTATTTAATTTTTTTATGTGAAAGAGACCCTCAAAAGATATTATTATATCTAGGTGACATCCTGAAGCTATTAATAGTGAAGATATGAAACAAAAACCATAACTAGAAAATTGGACTATTATCAGTGATATAGGAAGCCAATGTCTATCCAGAACCATCACAGCATAACTTCAGTCTCAATCTCCTGCTTCTGGTGGGTTTCAGGAGCCATTAATTCAACTGCCACAGAAGACACTGTGCTTTCTCATATACCTCAATAAGAAATGACCACTCTCACAAAATCAACTAGAAGCTATGGGGATAAGAGCAATTTTCATTTGATACAGTTGCCTTCTGTAGTGACGTTGTAACTTGTTAGGCAGGGTTGAATTCTCCACCTGGTGGATTGAATTAAAAGTCATGTATGTGTGAGATTATGCTTATAATCAATTGGTAAAGCTAAAAATACACCATAGTGAATTGAACAGCGTCTCTGCCAAATTTTTACCTATCCAGAATATAACTCAATTTGGAAATAAAATCTATGTCAGTGAAATCATGATGAGATCAAGGATACCTTCCTGTAGGCTCTAAGCTCTATACTTTGTGTCATTGAAAGTGAAAGGCAAAGAAAACTTAGGTGCAGACATGTACAGAAACAAACACCGATGGAAACAGAGCTTCAAGGAATGTCTAAAATTATAGGCCAAAGAATTCTAAAAATTTCTGGAAATGCAGCTGAGAAAGAAGCAAGAAGCATTCTTTTCTGACATTTCTGTGTTTGCATTTCATTTCCATACCTATAGACACCTAATAGTGTGAGAAGAGAAAATGATTATTTTCTGCTTCTTTCAGTTGGTTATAACATCATTAGAAAAGAGAGACAGGGAAAGAAGAAAACCATTAAGTGTGATAACAAGTTAGGGGGAAAATGGACCTTAATTATGCTTGGGAATTCTATGACTCAGTAGAGGACACATGGACTATTTATTTACTTATGCTGACAGAAGTAGATGTTGTATAGTATATAATTATTCACAAATTCCCTATAATTTATTGCTATTTTTCATGAGTTTGTTTTAGTCTCTATTTTGACCATGTTGTGCTCTTAAATGTATAGTCATACTGTTACTCAGAGAAAGTTGTTATGTAAGAAGAGACAATCGTGAAGTAACTCAGGCCTATAGGGATAGAAATAGTTAGGAGTTAGTAAGAAAAATGTAGACCCTGACAGTTTCATATATATATATATATATATATATATATATATATATATATATATATATATATATATAATAAGTTCATATTATTTTTTAGATCAAAGTTTATGGACCATCTACATATAGATCTCCTAACACCATAAACACTTATGTTCAGTTAGTTTGTACTAGGTAAGCTTGTAGCAGACTGGACCTTGCTTACTGGTACTCTGTTGCCAATGCTGTAGAAAAGTAGTCCTTCACAGTTTAGAAGAATCACCCGCAGTACTGTTTTGATGTATTTGATACTCAGATTCCCTCATAAACATCAGTGGTCTTTCCACAAAAACTAATTCCTCATCTTGTGGCTTGTTTTTGAGACAGACCTCTCCAAACTGATGGTTGTTTAGTGGAGATTTCTATGATCACATAGCCGTTAGGAATCCTTTGGCGGACTGGTTGTTTGAGCAGTATCTCCCAGAGCAACACACATGCCAATGCCATCCTGGTCTCAATTCACTTTGGCCTTAGAGCTGATCTTGATTTTTCATTCCTGTACTTCTAGATCCCTAATTGTTCTTTATACTATTCAGTGCTGACATCTCTCAAATAGAGAGTTGTTTTTTTTTTTTTCACCAGAGATTAAGCATTAAGTTTAAAGAAGACAATATCTTATTTCCTTTTCTCCCAGGAGGTCTTTTGTTTCCATAAACTTATCCACCCCTTCAGAGTGATCCTCTTATGTTCTATTATATATACAGTTCAAATAACTTCAAATATACTCATTCTTAAAAACAAACTAATGAATTCAACTAGTCATACAGAGGAAACAGGCAAGAAGATAAAAGTAGATTGAAACTGATTTCAACAAAGTTATTAAGAAAATAATGTGACTTTTCCTATTTGATCTCAGTAGAAAAATGATTTATATTGAACTATTCTGCTATTATAAATGAGGGCATCATTAATTTTCCAGGCAAATGAATGGAAGTAGAAATTATCATCCTGATTGAGGTAATACGGAATCCAAAAAACATGCATGGCATGTGCTCACTCATAAGTGGATATTAGCCATAAAATACAGAATATTCATTATGTACCACACAGGCTCAAAGGTGTTAAACTAGAAGGAAGGCCTAAATGAGTATGCTCGAATCCCATGTAGAAGGAGGGACAAATGAGTCATGGCAGACAGATGGAGGGGGGGATCTGGGTGGGAGAGGAGAGGAAAGGAGAAGGGGAATAGGGAGGCAGGATAAAATATGGACAGAGAGAGGAGGGCTAGCAGAATAAATGGAAATATACAGCTGCTGGGGGAGGGTGTTAGGCATAGAGGAAATTCTTTATGAAGTTCCAGAGACCTAAGAGAAAAACAGTTCCCAGAAGTCAATATGAGTAAAATGCCCAACAGTGGGAATAAGAAACTTGAAGAGAACACTTCTGGTAGCCAGACAGGACCCCCAGTGGATGGATGCAGGGTTTCTATCCATGCACAAAATATCATGACCAAGAAGCAAGTTGGGGAGGAAAGGGTTTATTTAGCTTACCCATTCAAGTTGCTGTTCATCACCAAAAGAAGTCAGAACTGGAAGTCACACAGGTCAGGAAGTAGGAGGTCATGGAGAGGTGTTATTTACTGGCTTGCTTCTCCTGTGCTTTCTCAGCTTGCCTTCTTGTAGAACACAAGAGTACCAGCCCAAGGATGGTACCACCTACAAGGAGCCCTACCCCATTGACCACTAATTCAGAAAATTCCTTTACAGCTGGGTCTCATGAAGGAATTTCCTCAAGGGAGGCTCCTTTCTCTGTGATAACTCTAGCTTGTGTTAAGTTGACACACAAAACCAGCCAGTACACCAACCTACCTACAAAACGTCTGACCTAAAATTGACCCTGTCTAAAATAATCCAGGGACAAAGATGGAGGAGACACTGAAGGAATGGCTGACCCATGACTGACCCAACTTGAGACCCATCCTATGGTCAGGCACCAATCCCTGACACTATTTGTGATACTATGTTGTGCTTGTGGACAGGAGCCTAACATAGCTGTTCTCTAAGAGGATCTACCCAGCAGCTGACTGGGACAGATACAGATAGTCACAGCTAAGTTTGGATTGAGGCTGGGGACCCCCTATAGAATAGTTAGGGAAAGGATTGAAGGCCCGCAAGAGGATGGCAACACCACAACCTTGGAAGCTGCCAAAGATGGAGCTAAAAAAAAAAAAAAAAGCATATATGGTCTACTCCAAGGCTCTTGATTCATATGTAGCAGCAGACTGCTTTACTTGACCTCCTTGGGAGAGGATGTGACTGATCCTGCAGAGACTTGTTGCTCTGGAGTTGGGTGAAACAAGGGGGGTGGGGGTGGAGTGGGAGGCTCTCAGAGATGAAGTAGAGGGATAAGGGGATAGAAGCTCTTCAAGGGGGCACTGTGAAAGGTTTCAGCATTTGGGATGTAAATTAATTAATTAATTAATTATTAATTAAAATTCTCAGTTTTCTCATTTCCTTTTACATTACTCTAGGTGCGGGTTGTAAAATAAAATACATTTTCTGTTGATACAGGGTTGTCAATTCAAAGGGGAGAAATTAAAAAATAAAACTGTCACATAAAACAAATTACAGCTAACCCCATCAACAAAGGAAGACTACACAATGGAAAGTTAAAACAGTCAATATATTCCAAATGATTATGTGGGAGACATGTAATATTATTTTCGGGAGATGGAATGATTTCCAGAACTATAGGGGGAAAGTATCAAACCTTACAAAGAGGATGTGCATAACTTATTCTTGGGAGATTTAAACTTTATGGAATCTGGAGGTAACAAGAAGAACTGAAGCTTTGAGCTTATATATCAGCTTATATATCAGGTTGGTGTGCTCTGAAGATCTTAAAGGTGATGGTAAGAACTATTTTTCCCAAATAAAACAGATTAAGCAATTGGATAGTGAAATGATTTATTTTTGAGTATCATTCTGCTCTTTGTACAAAACTTTGAAAGATCCATTTGAGAAAGCAGAAGACACTCAAGATCCCATGATTATCTTAAGAAAAAGTCCAAACAAACATTGCTAATGGTAAGTGTTAAGATTGATGACTGTGTTGTTTTTAAGTTATATTTGATTCATTTTTTTGGTAATTATATCATACAACTTAATGAACTAGGCCTGTGTAAGGCAGTACATGGATTATGAACCACACACTTCATACTAATTAACTGTGCAGGAGTTTCCCCATTCTAAATTCCAATCCAGAAAATAATTCCAACATCATAGAAGTTACAATGATTATTGGAAACGAAATTAGAATTACTGGATAGAAGCTATATAGGTACAGACTAGATCCATTAATTAAACCCTTGACACAGCATCCCTTCAATATATGACATATAACCACGATGATTTATTTTAATTAGGCTCAGATGAATATAAATAAATGAAAGTAAAAGTTAAAAGTTGACATCGCCAGAGATGTATTTTAGCAGTTATAAATTTACTTGATATATAATTATGTATTGACTTTATTTTAATTCTACAAAAATAGTTCTTCATACAATGAACCTCTCAGCTATTGATAAAGAAGTTTTATTAAGATTTGATTCTTACAATTGCTATTTGGAATAAAATGTTGGCTTAACACAGCTCTTTGGAAACTATTTAATTTCAACTACTAAAGTTGCAAAATATTTTTAATAACCCTATGATAATATTACCTTGATGTTAGTCAATTTCTATATGTAGCAAAATTTGTTTACAAATGCAGTTTAAATAATAGTGCCCTTGTGTACATACAGACATATGTTAAATAAAGAACATATGCTTATGTAACATTCTTCCTACTTTTTGCAAAATAATGCAGTTATATACTATACAGTAAACACAATTGGAATATATTCCATATCTAGGATGTGTGTATGTGCATGTGTGTGTGTGTGTGTGTGCCAATGTGTGTGTGTAATTGTGTATGTGTGTGTATGTATTTGTGTGTGGATATAGATACAGGTATGGACATTAATATATACTGACATGTGGTTGGATTTTTAACATGAGAATTCCTTTCAGGGAACATGTCCTCTTGTAATACATGGAAAGCTTCTTGTCAAACTCAAGAAGTAGAAAGAAAAGAATTGATGTATTGAGGGAATGTTTAAAACAATAACAGTGCAAGAACATAATACATGATGTTCAAATAATCAACCTGGCAGTTCTAAAATTATCTTTTGGAAACATTAAAGATTCTCTCAACAGGTACAGAAAGATAGAAATAATCCCATGCAAAAAAGTATCGGACCACCACGGCCTAAAGCTGGTCTTCAATAACAATAAGGGAAGAATGCCCACATATACGTGGAAATTGAACAATGCTCTACTCAATGATAACCTGGTCAAGGAAGAAATAAAAAAAAGAAATTAAAAACTTTTTAGAATTTAATGAAAATGATGGTACAACATACCCAAACTTATGGGACACGATGAAAGCTGTGCTAAGAGGAAAACTCATAGCGCTGAGTGCCTGCAGAAAGAAACAGGAAAGAGCATATGTCAGCAGCTTGACGGCACACCTAAAAGCTCTAGAAAAAAAAGAAGCAAATACACCCAGGAGGAGTAGAAGGCAGGAAATAATCAAACTCAGAGCTGAAATCAACCAAGTAGAAACAAAAAGGACCATAGAAAGAATCAACAGAACCAAAGTTGGTTCTTTGAGAAAATCAACAAGATAGATAAACCCTTAGCCAGACTAATGAGAGGACACAGAGAGTGTGTCCAAATTAACAAAATCAGAAATGAAAGGGGAGACATAACTACAGATTCAGAGGAAATTAAAAAAATCATCAGATCTTACTATAAAAGCCTATACTCAACAAAACTTGAAAATCTGCAGGAAATGGACAATTTCCTAGACAGATACCAGGTACCGAAGTTAAATCAGGAACAGATAAAACAGTTAAACAACCCCATAACTCCTAAGGAAATAGAAGCAGTCATTAAAGGTCTCCCAACCAAAAAGAGCCCAGGTCCAGACGGGTTTAGTGCAGAATTCTATCAGACCTTCATAGAAGACCTCATACCAATATTATCCAAACTATTCCACAAAATTGAAACAGATGGAGCACTACCGAACTCCTTCTATGAAGCCACAATTACTCTTATACCTAAACCACACAAAGACCCAACAAAGAAAGAGAACTTCAGACCAATTTCCCTTATGAACATCGACGCAAAACTACTCAACAAAATTCTGGCAAACCGAATCCAAGAGCACATCAAAACAATCATCCACCATGATCAAGTAGGCTTCATCCCAGGCATGCAGGGATGGTTTAATATACGGAAAACCATCAACGTGATCCATTATATAAACAAACTGAAAGAACAAAACCACATGATCATTTCATTAGATGCTGAGAAAGCATTTGACAAAATTCAACACCCCTTCATGATAAAAGTCCTGGAAAGAATAGGAATTCAAGGCCATACCTAAACATAGTAAAGCTATATACAGCAAAAAACCAGTTGCTAACATTAAACTAAATGGAGAGAAACTTGAAGCAATCCCACTAAAATCAGGGACTAGACAAGGCTGCCCACTCTCTCCTACTTATTCAATATAGTTCTTGAAGTTCTAGCCAGAGCAATCAGACAACAAAAGGAGGTCAAGGGATACAGATCGGAAAAAGAAGAAGTCAAAATATCACTATTTGCAGATGATATGATAGTATATTTAAGTGATCCCAAAAAGTTCCACCAGAGAACTACTAAAGCTTATAAACAACTTCAGCAAAGTGGCTGGGTATAAAATTAACTCAAATAAATCAGTAGCCTTCCTCTACACAAAAGAGAAACAAAGCGGAGAAAGAAATTAGGGAAACGACACCTTCATAATAGACCCAAATAATATAAAAGTACCTGGGGTGTGACTTTAACCAAGCAAGTAAAAGATTTGTACAACAAGAACTTCAAGACTCTGAAGAAAGAAATTGAAGAAGACCTCAGAAGATGGAAAGATCTCCCATGCTCATGGATTGCAGGATTAATATAGTAAAATGGCCATTTACCAAAAAGCGATCTACAGATTCAATGCAATCCCCATCAAAATACCAATCCAATTCTTCAAAGAGTTAGACAGAACAATTTGCAAATTCATCTGGAATAACAAAAACCCAGGATAGCTAAAACTATCCTCAACAATAAAAGGACTTCAGGGGAATCGCCATCCCTGAACCAAGCAGTATTACAGAGCAATAGTGGTAAAACTGCATGGTATTGGTACAGAGACAGACAGATAGACCAATGGAATAGAATTGAAGACCCAGAAATGAACCCACACACCTATGGTCACTTGATTTTGACAAAGGAGCCCAAACCATCCAATGGAAAAAAGATAGCATTTTCAGCAAATGGTGCTGGTTCGACTGGAGGTCAACATGTAGAAGAATGCAAATCGATCCATGCTTATCACCCTGTACAAAGCTTAAGTCCAAGTGGATCAAGGACCTCCACATCAAACCAGACACACTCAAACTAATAGAAGAAAAACTAGGGAAGCATCTGGAACACATGGGCACTGGAAAAAAATTTCCTGAACAAAATACCAATGGCTTATGCTCTAAGATCAAGAATCGACAAATGGGATCTCATAAAACTACAAAGCTTCTGTAAGGCAAAGGACACTGTGGTCAGGACAAAACGGCAACCAACAGATTGGGAAAAGATCTTTACCAATCCTACAACAGATAGAGGCCTTATATCCAAAATATACAAAGAACTCAAAAAGATAGACCGCAGGGAGACAAATAAACCTATTAAAAAATGGGGTTCAGAGCTAAACAAAGAATTCACAGCTGAGGAATGCCGAATGGCTGAGAAACACCTAAAGAAATGTTCAACATCTTTAGTCATCAGGGAAATGCAAATCAAAACAACCCTGAGATTTCACCTCACACCAGTGAGAATGGCTAAGATCAAAAACTCAGGTGACAGCAAATGCTGGCGAGGATGCGGAGAAAGAGGAACACTCCTCCATTGTTGGTGGGGTTGCAGACTGGTACAACCATTCTGGAAATCAGTCTGGAGGTTTCTCAGAAAATTGGACATTGAACTGCCTGAGGATCCAGCTATACCTCTCTTGGGCATATACCCAAAATATGCCCCAACATATAACAAAGACACGTGCTCCACTATGTTCATCGCACCCTTATTTATAATAGCCAGAAGCTGGAAAGAACCCAGATGCCCTTCAACTGAGGAATGGATACAGAAAATGTGGTACATCTACACAATGGAATATTACTCAGCTATCAAAAAACAACGAAGTTTAGAAATTCAGAGGCAAATGGTTGGAACTGGAAAATATCATCCTGAGTGAGCTAACCTAATCACAGAAAGACATACATGGTATGCACTCACTGATAAGTGGCTATTAGCCCAAATGCTTGAATTACCCTAGATGCCTAGAACAAATGAAACTCAAGAGGGATGATCAAAATGTGAATGCTTCACTCCTTCTTTAAAAGGGGAACAAGAATACCCTTGGCAGGGAAGAGAGAGGCAAAGATTAAAACAGAGACTGAAGGAACACCCATTCAGAGCCTGCCCCACATGTGGCCCATACATATACAGCCACCCAATTAGACAAGATGGATGAAGCAAAGAAGTGCAGACCGACAGGAGCCGGATGTAGATCGATCCTGAGAGACACAGCCAGAATACAGCAAATACAGAGGCGAATGCCAGCAGCAAACCACTGAACTGAGAACGGGACCCCTGTTGAAGGAATCAGAGAAAGGACTGGAAGAGCTTGAAGGGGCTCTTGAACAACAATGCCAACCAACCAGAGCTTCCAGGGACTAAGCCACTACCCAAAGACTATACATGGACTGACCCTGTACTCTGACCTCAGAGGTAGCAATGAATATCCTAGTAAGAGCACCAGTGGAAGGGGAAGCCCTGGGTCCTGCTAAGACTGAACACCCCAGTGAACTAGACTGTCGGGGGGGCGGCAATGGGGGGGGTGGGGAGGAACACACATATGAAGGGGGAGGGAAGGATGTTTGTCTCGAAACCGAAAGGGAATAACACCGAAATGTACATAAGAAATACTCAAGTTAAAAAAAAAAAAAAAATTCATCCATCTTGAAAAAAAAAAAAAAAAGAAAGAAAGTGTGGGGTGGGGGTGGGCTTTGAGGTTTCAAAAGTCAATGCTAGGATGGATTTTTTTCTCTCTCAGCCTGGAGGTCAGGACGTAGGTCTCAGCTACTGCTCTAATGCCATACATGCTGTCATACTTCCTCCTATGATGATAAAGGATTAAGCTTCTGAAACTATAAGTAAATCCTAATTAAATGCTTTTTCTTCAAAAAAAAAAGATTCTCTGTGTGTGTTTTGTAGGAACTTCAAAATATACTTATAGATAAAGTCACACAAATATTTATGCCCTAAACAGTTCAAATTTTATTAATTTTGTTATGTCCCTCATTTTCACCAAGACAAGCACTATAGTTGACCTTGATGATTACTAGACTCCAAGGTTTTACACAGCACCAACTTGGGAGTTCCAGTTTTGTTTACAATATTGTTACATTACTAGAAAATATGACATTGAATGCACTCCAAAATATATAATGGAAAAACACTGCGTTCCACATTGACAGAACAGTTCTTGAAATTGAAATTCACAAAGTCCGGTGGGAGAGAGTGACATTGTTCCGACTCTGGGACAGGGCACAGGCGTGAGCCTCCATGAATGTTGATGGCTGCTGTGGGCATTAAAGCTTATTTGTACAATAATGTACCTATTTCACATTCTTCTGGAGAATGTCCTCCCTGTTGACTCCATGAAAATTAGAAAGAGCACGAGTCTAAGAATTGAGGATGTGGCTTTGTCTCAGCAAAATGGTAAAAGCTGGGACAACCTTTAAGACTATAAGAAAGAGCTCTAAACCCCTGAGTTTGAAATATGTATAATTTCTCAACTATGCAAAACTTAAAGAGGCAATGTGAATTGTGAGAGGCTTCATGAGTATAAAGGAGAAAAGCAACTATACTTTGAGCCAGCTTGTTAGGAAGATAGAAAGGTAGGCAGATTCCTGATTTCAAGGTCAGCCTAGGACAGAGCAAGGTTAGGAACAGGTGTGGTAGAAATAATTATTTTTCCAAAGCCACTCCCACAACACCCGGAGGAAGCCCCAATCCCAAGTGCTCTAACATTCCTAGGATCAGAGGTGGGGAGGCTACAACAAATTCCCCAATACCCAGAAGAACTGGGTCCCACAGGATCCAGGGACTCGGGAATCACCTTACAGACAGTGGCATGGGTTCCTTCCAGTCTGAACCCGGACCCTAAGTAGACTTGCTACACAAGCTCTGCATCTACTCTTACAACCCTCAGAGGGAGCAGAACTCCCAGGTACTCTGAAATGCCCAGGGTCACAGAATCACAGCATATGGAGAACTCTTGAGTCCCAGGGGATCAGACACAACCAAGAGTACTAAACCTCTGACACACTCCAGTCATAATTGAGGCCACAATATCTTTCCACCACCCAATGTAACTGGGACCTCCACAGGAACCAGAGGAATAAAAATCCCCACCCAAGCAGAGGCAGAGATTCCTTCCAGCTTGCACCTGTACCCAGAGCAAACCCAGGGCTTTGGTCTCCACCTACTCTTGCAACACCCTGAGAAAGCTTGACTCCCAGGAGCTCTGATACACACAGGATCACAGGATCACAGAGATAGCTGGACTCTGAGGAGTTCTGACACATCCAGGATTACAGGAAGAACAGATTCCAGTCAGAGATGAAAAGGACAGGTAGCACTAGAGATAACAAGATGGTGAGAGGCAAACACAAGAACATAAGCAACAGAAAGCAAGGCTACTTGGATTCACCAGAACCCAGTTCTCTTACTAAAACAAGTGCTGGATACCACATCACACCAGAAAATCAAGATACAGATTTAAAAATCACATCTCATGATGATGATAGAGGACTTTAGGAAGGCTAAAAATAACTTCCTTTAATAGAGAACTTTAGAAGAATAAAAATAACTCCCTTAAAGAAATACAAGACAACGCAGACAAACAGGTAGAAGCCCTTAAAAAGGAAACACAGAAATCCCTTAAATAATTACAGGAAAATTTAACCAAACAGGTAAAGGAATTGAACAAAACCATCCAGGTTCTAAAGCTGGAAAGAGAAAAAAATTAAAAAAAAATCACAAAGGGAGAAAACCTTGGAGATAGAAAATCTAGGAAAGAGATCAGGAGTCATACATGCAAGCATCACCAAAAGGAGAAGATCCTGGACAGGTGTCATAAAGACCCTAGGAGAGTACAAATGCCAACCCAGGCTACTACATCCAGAAAAACTTTCAATTAACATATATGGAGAACCCAAGATATTCCATGTCCAAATCAAATTTACACAATATCTTTCCACAATCCCAGCACTACAAAGGATATTAGATGGAAACTCCATCACAAGGAGGGGAACTACGCCCAAGTAAAAGAATGTTATCTCCTTGCAACAAACCTGAAAGAAGATAGCCACACAACATATTTCCACCTCTAACAAAAAAATAACAACAATCACTTTTCCTTAACATTTTGTAATATCAATGGACTCAATTCCCTAATAAAAAGATATAGAGTAACAGACTGGATACATAAGCAGGACCCAGCATTTTGCTGCATACAGAAAACACACCTCAGTGACAAAGACAGATACTACCTCAGAGTAAAAGACTGGAAAAAAATTCCAAGCAAATTGTGCCAAGAAACAAGGTGGAATAGACATTTTAATGTGGAATAAAATTAATACTCAACTGAAAGTTATCACAAATAGAAAGAATATTTCATACTTGTCAAAGGAAAATCTACCAGGTGAACTCTCAGTTCTAAACATCTATGCTTCAAATTCAAGGACACCCACATTCATAAAAGAAACTTTACAAAAGTTTACAAAGCACATATTGCACTTTACACAATAATAATAGGAGACTTCAACACCCTACTCTCATCAATGGACAGATGATGGAAACAAACTAAAAGAGACACAGTGAAATGAGCAGATGTTATGAACCAAATTGATTTAACAGATATCTATAGAAGGAATGGTTTCATCCTTAAACAAAAGAATATATCTTCTTCTCAGCACCTCATGGTACCTTCTCCAAAGCTGACCATATAATTGGTCACAAAACAGGCCTCAATATATACAATGAGATTGAAATAACCCCACACATCCTATCAGACCACCATGGCTAAAAGCCGGTTTTCAATAAGAACAACACAACAACAACAACAACAAAAACAACAAAAACAAAAACAAAAACAAACAAACAAACAAAAACCCAGAAAGCCTGCATTCACATGGAAGGCAAACAATGCTCTACTCAGTGATAACCTGCACAAGGAAGAAATAAAGATATTAATGACTTCTTAGAATTTAATGAAAATGGAGGAACAATATAACAAAAGTTCTGGGACACAATGAAAACAATGCTAACAGGAAAACTCATATTTCTGAGTGCCTCTAAAAGGAAACTGGAGAGAACATACACTAGCAGCTTGACACCATACCTGAAAGCTCTAGAACAAAAAGAAGCAAATACTGGATGAGAAGATGGCAGGAAATAATCAAACTCAGGGCTGAAATCAATCATGTAGGAACAAAAATACCTATATAAAAAATCAAGAAAACCAGGAGTTGGTTCTTTGAAAAAATCAACAAGACAGATAAACCCTTAGACAGTCTAATCAGAGGCCTCAGAGACAGTGTCCAAATTAACAAAATCAGAAAAAAAGGAGACTTTAAAACAGAATCTGAGGAAATTCAAAAAATTATCAGATCCTACTACAGAAGTCTATATTCAACAAAACTGGAAAATCTGGAGGAAATATACAATTTTTTAGACAAACACCAGGTACCAAAGTTAAATCGGGACCAGATAAAGCATCCCAACAGTACCATAACCCCTAAAGAAATTGAAGCAGTCATTAATAACCTTATTTTAAAATGGGATATAGAGCTAAACAAAGAAATCTCAACTGAGGAATATTGAACAGCAATGAAGCAGCTAAGGAAATGTTCAACATCATTAGTCATCAGATAAATGGAAATCAAACTGAGATTCTACCTCACACCAGTTAGATTGACAAAGACCAAAAACTCAGGCTACAGCAGATGCTAGTGAGGATGTGGAGAAAGAGGTATATCCCCATTGTTGCTGATATTGCAAGATAGTACAAGCCCTCTGTAAATCATTTTGATTATTCCTCAGAAAATTAGACATAGTGCTACCAGAGGACTCAGCTATACCATTCATGGGCATATACCCCAAATTGCTCCAAATTATAACAAAGAAACATAATCCTCTATGTTCATAGCAGCTTTATTTATAATATCCAGAAGCTGGAAAGAACCCAGATGTCCTTCAACAGAGGAATGGATACAGAAGATGTGGTATAATGGAATACTACTCAGCTATTGAAAAGAATAAATTCATGAAATACTTAGGCAAATGGATGGAACTAAAAAAATCATCATGAATGAGGTAACCCAATCACAAAGGAACACACATGCTATGTACTCAATGATAAGTGGATATTAGCTCAAAACCTCAGAATATCAAAGATACAATTACAGAGCACATGGAGCTCAAGAAGAAGAAAGGCCAAAATGTGGATGCTTCAGTTTTTCTTAGAACGGGTAACAAAATACTCACAGGAGGAAATATGGAGACAAAGTGTAGAGCAGAGCTTGAAGGACAGGCCATCCAGAGACTGCGCCACGTGGGGATTCATTCCATTTGCAGTCACCAATCCAGTCACTACTGGGATGCCAAGAAGTTCATGCTGACAGGAGTCTTATATAGCTATCTTTTGCTAGAGCCTGGCAAATAGAGACAGATGCTTTTAGCCAACCATTGGACTGAGTATGGGGTCCCAAAGGAGGAGTTAGAGAAAAGACTGAAGGAGAGGAAGGGATTTGCAACCCCATAGGAAGAACAACAATATCAATCAAGCAGAACTGCCCCCCCCCCAGAGCTCCCAGGGACTAAACCACCAACCAAAGGGTACACAGGAGGGAGCCAAGCCTCTAGCTGCATATGTAGCAGAGTATGGTCTTTTGAGGCATCAATGGGAGGAGAGGCCCTTGCTCCTTTTTTTTTTTTTTTTTTTTTTTTTTTGGTTCTTTTTTTTTTTGGAGCTGGGGACCTAACCCATCCTAGGTAAGCTCTACCACTGAGCTAACCCCAGCCCTTGCTCCTCTTAAGACTCATCAACGGGAGGGGAGTGCCAGCGTGGCAGGCAGGAATGAGTGGTTTAGTGGGTAGGTGAGCACCCTCATAGAAACAGGGAGTGGAAGGTGGGATGGGATAGGGTGTTTCTGGAGGTGAAACCTAAGGGAGAATAACATTCAACATGTAAATAAAGGTAATGTCCAATAAAAGAAAATTATAAAAGCAAAAAAATGTAATTGTTATTTATTATTTCAGTACAGGGTCCCACCACCCAACTAGTTTATATTCTGTGCTTAGCAAGAGCAGACAGATCTTTGAGTTCTTTTTCAATGTTAAGAAAAAATCATTGCATGATTTCTGTCTCTTAATAATCAAAGGTCTAAGGGGATGCTGATTCATAAGATAATCTAAAAGAAACCTGGAGTAAATGACTAGATTGATATGTACATGGGAAAGACAGAGAAACTTAACCTTGTGTGAACCTGAGCGATTAACTTTCAATTTTGTCACATATGTAAGCTTATATCCTTTACATACGGAATTTCAGTGAACCCATGAGTCATTTTACTGCACACTGTGGTGGTGTGGGAATGGTGGCATCGCCTTGGAGATGGGAGAGGAGGAGTGGGAGGAGGAACTGTGGGAGGGTGGATGGGGAGAGGGATAATGACTAGACTGTAAAAAAAAGACTGAAAGTAATTTTTAAAATAACATATTGAAAGAGTAAAGTATGTCAAACTACAATGGAAAAAAATAGATGGAGGCCAAGCAAGCATGGTTCTTTGAAGGTAAGATGCCTGTTTGTCCACTTTAGTGTCATGGTCATGAAACGGAGGTGAAATTCAATGTTTAATTTAAAATGCTCATTCAAGGTAAATTGTAGTATCTATACATTTCTATAGCATTAGACTTGCTCTAATTTTATTAAGATTTCTATCATTTATCTTCATTTCGGATTATATTTTAAGGCATATTTAAATAACTGTCATGATCAATAGGTATAAAAATGTAAGAATATTAACAAATTCTTGACAAAGATGTACAAAACCATTTTATCGATTTATTACCTTACTGTCTCTTAATGCACAAACTCATTACAAGCACTGTATATTAGTCTTTTTTTAAGTTTGTGTTTTCTGAATTTAATACACTATTGACTCTTATTGTCACAAATGTTTTTTTATATAAACTTGATTCAAATAGTTTATAATATGTTTTCCATCAGTCTAGAAATTTTAAAGCAGCTTATTATATACCATGGTCCTATATGTTATAGAATACATCATAATGGAGGGTACATTTTCTCATATTTTATGTAGACATGTCCTTTTATCAAATGGGGTCTTCTCCTTTTCTAAGGGGAAGGATGGGGGAAGATTTGTGAGTGTAAGACCAGGAGAGGACAGAAGTGGTCTGCAATTGAGATGTAAAGGTGAATAATTAAATATATTAATGAAAAGAGCATTGCTTTAGTACTATCAATAGTTATTTCTATTACAACACAGATAAAAATGTTTTTTATTGCTGCTATTGCGATTTCTGTTCTTAAAAAGTCCAGTTTCACTCTATATAATGATTATCAAACGAATCTAAATATAATGTATTTAAAATACATTTAAAATGTATTCTCCACCCACTTTTATTATTTGCTTATTATCCATACTTACACCCAATCTACTAAGGAAAGTAAGTTTCACATAAATGATACTCTAGTTGAAAAATATTAATGTGTTAGATGCTGCATTCAGTAATAACACATTGTGCTGTCATCTAACTGGGAGTAGACACCAGCAAGTCCCGGAAGTCAGGAAAGCAGAAGGATCCCAGGACCCAAGATGGATGAGATGTTCTGAAATGCCCAACAAAGGGGAGGGAGAACCTGTAGAGACCATATCCAGAGGTGAGGCAAGGCCCTGGGTTGGGGAATGGTCCAACCACTCATCTCCAAATTTTTAAACCAGAACTGCTCCTGTCTAAAGGAAATAATGAGAACAGAATGTAAAGCAGAGACTGAAGGAAAGGCCAGCCAAAAACTATCCACCTGCAGATCCATCTCATATACAGTCAACAAACCTAGACACCATCGTGGATGCCAGGAAGTGCTTGCTGAAAGGAGCCTAATATAGTTGTCTCCTGAGAGGCTCTGCCGGAGCCTGACAAAGACAGAATTGGAAGCTCATAGCCAACCATTGGACTGAGCACGTGGACCTCGATGAAGGAGTTAGAGAAAGGACTGAAGGAGCTGAAGGGATTTGCAACCATCTAATCTCATGACTAAATTTTCGACTATTTTCCCAATTCTGTGTCATTTTTTATTCATGTGACCGAAAAAATCAATTGAAAATTATTTATTTTTGAATTAATATTTGACTGATATTTATCATTAATAATCTGATCAATTATAACACATATATGATGGCATAGGTTGTTGATTCATAATGTATCACTGCTGAACATATAGAAGCTCATATTTTGAAGCCTCAGAACTTAATTTAACAAAAAAGGGAAGTTGAAATAACATGAAAAGCATAGCTCCCTGATATTTTATAAATGTAGCTTAATGTCCATTGCAGCTCAAATATGTGGTAAATTAGTTCATGAGTAAAATGAACAACATTTCTAATAGATAATAGATATTAAAAGGAGAGTAAACGTAAGGAAGAAGATAAAAATGTCTACTCTCTTAGTCTCATCTCTATCATCAATTACTTTTGGAATTGCAAATGGTTCTCGTATACACTTTCATTTGTCTTAAGTATAGTTTAGTAGAAGGAAACCACTTTTCACAACAGTTATTCTCCCCTTGGGCTTGGTTTTACGAACGTTTTCTTGAGTACAAAAACCTATGGTTACTATTGTAGAAACCTTACATAGCCTGCAGTTACCATGTATGAAGCTACAAAGAGTAGTACTTTTTAAACCTCTAACCACTAAAAACCCTTCCATGAATTTACAAAGAGAAATGTTTGAAAGTTCCAAATAATATAGCTTCAAACAAAGCATAAACAGAATAAATATTAGGAGTCCATTTTCTCGCATATTATGTTACACCCAGCAGCAATTCCAGTAGGTATTTACTTATTTATGTCAATTCATTGTTACTTTATGGCTCTTATAAAACTAGACAGCTGTAGGATGTACATTACATCAATTATTGAGAGTGTGGTGTGCATAATGTGAAGGAATTTTGTCTGCTAAGAGAAGATATCAGGAAAAAAAGAAAGAAAACACTCTCAGATCACAGAAAAAAATTAGAAAAGTGAGAAAATGCACTGGATAATATTGATGTTAAATATTAAGAAATGAAGTTTAGCAGAAAATTTCACATTTTGAAATTCCACATTCCAAATTTAAGAAACAGATAAGATCGAGAATGCTAAAAATGACACTATGACATTTGTAGATAAGAGGATGGAACTAGACCACAGTCATTTTTAATGTGGTATTATGGGATTTCTGAGTGTGCACATGAGTAGGACCCTGATTCTTGAACATTTTCCCCTCTGTTTGTTTGCCTTGTGCAACAGTTTCAACATGATATTTTTATTCATCTTATTATATTATATTTGTTATATTAAAGAAAAAACAGTGAACCTTATGAGGGGCTATCCATGCTTCAGTAGATATACTAATTCAATGGCCATTCTGCTAAAAAAAAAGTGGACATAGTGTGTTTTACAGAAAATAACATTTGTGTGGGACAAGACAAAAGAACTGGTATGGTTGAACAGATTCAAAAACCCCTGGTAAATCTCATAATTGAGAATGGTAGGCACCAGAATTAGCTCCAGACCCTGTCATGGAACACACATGAGCATGACACCCCACAAAGAGACCCATAAACCTGTTATGTAGGATAGAAAGCTAGAGTTCTCCATGCTAATGAGGAATCTGGATAGCCCTGAAATGTTTAGTTAATGAGCTTCACTTCCTGTTCTTCCTTTTTTGTAAAAGATATTTAACCCCTGATTCACCCTCAATAAGACATATGCATCTTTATCCACCATAATTAAATCAGGTTGGACAAGCAAGGACCATCTCCCTCAGCAAGGACCACTAAAAGGGATGGGGGGACATTCATCACAAGAAGTCTCCCATAAAAAAGTCCCTTTTCTAGCCCATCCAAACTTCTGGCACTCACTCAGAGCTAAGCTGGATTCCACCCCAGACTTGGGCTCATTGGGGACCAAAGGGCTCCCCTTTCCAATCCCTCACAGTCCCCAGGGGAATTTTTGTACACAGGAGGATCCAAAGGAAAAACATCTTTAACAAACTGTGCTGTCCTAACTGGATGTCTACGTGTAGAAGAGAGCAAACAAATCCATATTTATCACCCTGTACAAAACTCACGTACAAACATATTTTTATTTTGAACCAGATACATCACCACCACCGCCACCACCACCACCAACACCACCACCACCACCACCACCACCACCAACAACAACAACAACAACAACAACAACAACGTGCAGAATGCCTTGAATTCAATGGTACAGGAAACAACTTCTTGAGCAGAAAACCTAAAGAAATGTTCAAGGTGCTTAATCATCAGGGAAATGAAAAATCGAAATGACTCTGAGAGTCACACACCAGAATGGTTAAGATCAAAATCTCAAAGGACACCTCATGCTGGCAAGGTTGTGGAGCAAGGGGAACATGTCTCTACTGCTTCTTAGAAGAGACTTGTACAACTACTATGGAAATCCATTTGGCAGTTTCTCAGAAAACTTGGAATAGTTTTACCTCAAAAACCATCTATATACCCCTGAGAATATACTCAAAAGATGCTCCACCATGCCACAAGAACACTATAAATGTTCATAGCAGCTTTTTCTATAGTAGCCAGTGATTAGAAACAACCTCGATGTGCCACAACTGGAGAATGGATATAGAAAATATGATTCATTAAACAATGGAATGCCCCTCAGCCATTAAAAACAAGGACATCTTGAATTTCCAAGGCAAATGGCTGGTACTAGAAAGAAATCATGAGTGAGGTAGCACAGACCCAAGAGGCCACTCTTGATATGCAGAATAAGCATGCTGTAGTTAACAGACTCGAAGAAACCAAGTTACAAGGAGTGCCCAAGGGAGGAAGGGTGACTCTTCCTCAGAAGGGTAAACAGAATAGATATCACAGGTAGATAGAAGGAAGGAATTGGGTAGGGGAAGGGATAGGAAGGGAACCAGGGTAGGGGGCATCAGATGTAGGGAGAGCAGGGGAGACAGATAGAAAATTGGCAGTGCGTGAATGGATCTGAAAATGACCAATACCTGTAGTCAGGCTGTACTTCCAGTGGAAGGATAAGGACAGCAACCCACCCACAAAACCTTGGACCCAAAATGTGCCCTGCCTTCAAGATAGATCAAAGATAGGGTCAAAGATAGAGCAGAGATGGAGGGAATGGCCAACCAATGTGTGACCTAAATCAAGACACGTTCATGGACAAGAATCAATCCCTGGCATTATTAATGATACTCTGTTATTCTTGCCAAAAGGAACCTAGCATAACTGTCCTATGAGAAGCCCCTTCCAGAAGCCAATAGAAAAAGGTCCAGAGACCCACAGCCAAACTTAAGCTGGAGCTTAGGTAGTCTTACGGGAGAGTTAGGAGAAGGGTTCAGAGACTCGAAGTGATCAGAGACTTCTCAACAAGTGGCTGGGCCCTGAGCAGCTGCCAGAGACTGAACCAACCATGAGCAAGCACATGTACTAGACATAGGTCCCCTGCACATATGTAGAATATGAGCAGCTTGGCCCCCAACAACAGGAGTGATTGCTGTCCCCGAATATCTTGTCTGCCTGTCTGTGGTTCTCCTTCCCCTAAACGGACTGCCCTGTCTGTCCTCGGTTTGAAAGGATATGCCTACGTCTGCGGAGACTTGATGTGCTCCAGATATGCTAAGGGGTGGAGAATGGAGGTTTAGGGATTGGGGGTGGGGGTGTTAAAATCTAGATGGTTGTTCCCCCTCTCAACGGAGAAGAAAACGGACGAACGGAGTAGGTCCTGCTTGAGGAAATACTTGGAGGAAACAAGGAGCTGATACTAGGAAGTAGAATGAATAAATAAATAAAAACAAAAACAAACAAACAAAAAACCAACCAACCAAACAAAAAGATAATAAGACATGACGCTGGGAAGGCATCTGGGCAGGGAACAGTAGCCTGGAGGTAAAGACGGTAATAATAGGCCTGGTGCGGCCTACACCGTCCCTGTTTCTCATTCTGCTTTCTGCTTCCTTGAAGTTGCTCTGGAAAGATTGTCCCCATAGTTTTGCTATTTGGGACTTAGATGTTCCACCATACCAATCTGTTATGAAAGAGTCACAACCTTTAAAACTATGAAACGAAAATAGTATTTCCTTATTTAAGTTGATTGCAAGATATTTTTCTATCTTGATATAAAGTAACAACTACAGTAAGCTACTGCAATTTAAAACCTCATTTCCTGTATTTTAAAAGTAAATTAACATGATCAATTAATAATGATACAATTATACAACAATTTACTTATACATCTACAATTGCCCTGTCTTCTGTGTGGATGACTCAGAATTATAATGTGTACAAAGCACACAATTAGTAAGTATAATAACACCCTTTTAGTTTCACAAAAGGCAAAAATAGAATAGTGTCCTGTTTTCTTACATAAAACTAACATTTTAAAAAGTCTTAGGAAAATAATGGATTTTTTTTTCATAAAATTCACTCTCTGGAAAGACAGAGAATACATGAGAGAAAATGTACAGTAAATATTTGTTGAAATTTCAAATTTGAGTGTACGTTTATTTGAGAGTATGTTTTCATTTCATTATTTTGTAGATAGCAAGTGTAAATGAATCAATTCAAGTAATTTTCTTATAGAAAAATGAAAGTTTTATTTAAATTATATTCAGAAATTAAATACATAAATTTTTGTTCCACTTCTGATATACTAAAAAGAGCCACATACAGTAAATAAAATAATTTGTTTAAAAACAATATATGTAATATAAAAGTTCATAAAATTACAAAACAATAAAAATGAAGAGATAATATAATGAGAGAAGCATTAAAATGTATTTTCAACATTTACTTTTTTCTGTAGACAAATAAAAATAAGTATTTTTTTAATTTTTATTTTGAGACAAGGTCCCCTGTGTAGCCTTGGTTTGTCTGGAACTTGCTCTGCAAATCAGTCTTGGTTACATCTAAGAAACCACCTGCCTCTCCCTCCCAAGAATGGAAGAATATATTAGAGAAGGATAAGGAATAAATCATAAACCTTTTGCATTGATTTTTAGGGTATATAAGTAGTGAAATTCAATGCTCTCAAAAGAAACACAGGGTACTCTGTTTTGACAATTGTTTGATCCAAGCACAGAACCAGGAACATCAGAGCCAATGTCTAAGGAGCTTCCTCTAGAAGGGTACAAATGGACTAAGAAAAGGTGAGCGAGAATCAGTCACCTAGATGCTTGGAATGTGTCTCTACAAGTGTGCAAAGCAAGGCTAAAGGAAGGTCCAAAGTATAGTGAACACATTCTACTATTAGACAGAACTCAATGCTAAAGTATTGGTAACTAAGAGGAGAACATAGGGAGTATTTGTATTAATAGATTTTGGTCATGAACTTAGGAATATTCATACATGTACCAACATCCCGAGGTATGCTGAATAAACATAAAACAGTAAAAATTTAAAAAGTTAAATTTAATTATTCTTCCTCTCCAAAATGTACATGGAAAAACCACACCAACACAAATAAAAACAGAAATGCACGTGCAAACACTCTGCACATAAAAACATACAGGCATCATGAAATATGTAGTACCTGATTTCTCTCTTTCTCATATACACACACAGACAAACGCACACCACTGCAGATTTTCCACATAAAATTTTTATGAGTACATTTATGTAAAGTTATATATCTAATAGTAGTAATAAAAAGTAAATGTGCTAATGCCATGCTGTCTCATTGTCTTTCTCTAGTATGAGAAAGATAATTCTATAGGGTAGGTAGTTTTCGGTTCTAATATGATTGCTATATCATTTGAAACAGAATTGTTTTATATAAAAGAGTTTTTAAAACAAGAATGTTTAATGAATACATAATTTCACTGACAAAGAATCACTTACATAATTCTGGGGCTCATATTGCACACTAACATAGATGTCGAAGGCAAAAATTATTGAGCAGGTTTGTCAATAACAATAATCATAAAAGTGAAGAAATAAAGGATTTGATATATATATATATATATATATATATATTCAACTTAACATTTCTCAACTGCAAAATGTTGATTCTCATTTTCCAAAAATTTCACTGAATTTATAAATTTACCTACTGTTGGAGAAAATTGTACTACATCCAAATATATCTGATAAAAATATTCAGTCAAAAATGCCATATGTTTAAAGGCTATGGTTATAAGTTTTACATATAGTGTTATATGATATGAACTTCAAATAATGTATAAAAATAGTAAAGGACATTTAATTGAATTTTTATTTTTATAATAATAATGGCCTTCATTATTCTTGCTTGAGAAAGGAAATACACAGATTAGTAATATAAATATTTATTTTAAAAGATATATAAAAAAGTATAATGATTTAACTCTCAATGTAAAGTAATAAAATAAAATAAGCCTTCAAGATTCACTGAAATTTTTCCTGTTGTCATACATACACACACACACACACACACACACACACACACACACACACACACACACATATAGATATACACATTATTACACTGGCCAAAATGTACATGCACATATAGCTAGTATATTTATGTATAGGTTGGCCAGTGTAAAAATTCACAACTGTGATATGAGTGGATTTATGAATACATTTTTGTTTTTTGTTTGTTTTATTTTAATTTGTAAGATTAAATGGCTTTTCTTTTTATTTATTTTTTATTGGATAATTATATTTACATTTCAAATGTTATTTCCTTTCCCTATTTCCCTGACATAAGCCCCCTATCCACTCCCCCTTTCCTTCTTCTATAAGGGTATTCCCCTCCCCATCCACCCCCCTTCCCGCCTCCCCACCTTGACATTCCTCTACACTGTGGGGGGGTCCAGTCAGGACCAACAGCTTCTCTTCCCATTGGTGCCTAACAAGACCATCCTCTGCTACATATGCAACTGGAGCCATGGGTCTGTCCATGTGTACTCTTTGGGCTGTGGTTTATTCCCTTGGAGCTCTGGTTGGTTGGTATTATTGGCTTTTGTAATATTCACGACATGTTTCATAGTTGTCATATATTTCATAACATCACCCTTCTATTCCTTTCTTTACATAATTTCCCACATCAAATGTTCTTTATTCAATAATGACTTCTCAATAATTAAAAGTTCATATGATATGATAGAATACTTGAAACCCTTTATTAGATTCATATTTCACTTGGTCAAACTGTTACTTTATGCTCTGATAGGGTAGCAATATTTACTCAAAGGCTATAGGTATAGATACCCTTCTATATCAATGGAATAATTAAGTACATTTTTATTGCTCTCTCTCTCTCTCTCTCTCTCTCTCTCTCTCTCTCTCTCTTTGTTTTGAATCTCAGGTAAATGACAATGATTCCTCTGTCTTCTTTTTATCATAATGTCTTGAATGTGTCTATAATTTGCTAAATGTATTAAGATTATGAAACATTCTTTCAATATTCTCTCTTGTTACTTTTTATTTTCATACACATCCACACAAACATATTAACAGCCCCTGATACACTGTGTTTCTGTATCTCAGGGAAGGATTGGGGTTGTTTCAGCTTCAAGAAGAGATACATACTTAACTTTCAGGGCTCCTAATGGCTATGTATCCTGTTAAGATTTTTTCATATAACACTTTTATTGTTCTGCTCTGGTGGAAAATATGAGAATTATTAGCAAAGAATGAGACTCACTGAGTTTTTATTATCCTCACTGTGTTGCCTGATGTTTTAATATCTTTACAATTGTAAAATCTATCTATAAGGAAGTAAAAGGAGGAGGGAAAGTAAATGTATTGGGAAAACAAATTGTTCAGTTTTAAATAAACAAAGTGTTAAGTGCTCCATTGTGCCACACCTTACGTTTAAACACCTCAGATTTTATCAAGGAGAAAATCATTTCAATACCTTTCTCTGTACATAATAAAGTGAGAACTAAGTATAGAAAACATATATTTTATCTTTATAAAATTTTATTGTGAAATATAACTGAAGAATGCTGTTACTATTTATTTAATGTTTGATTTTTTCCTTTTTGTCAATCATTTAGATGATGATTTTTTTCACTTTGTAACTTTCCAAGTCATATTTACACATAACTGAATTTAAAAGAAGAATTTTGTTATTAATAGATATAAAACATCTATATACCACAGAAAAAGAAAGAATTTAAAAAGAAACAGTACTCCATTTAAAAACCCTATGTATTTCTTTTTTATAATAAGGTATATAAGATATAAAATATTAGAGATTTTTTTAATTATAACTCCGTGCTTACATTTGTTAGAATGCTGTAATTCTTACCCTACTCCAGAATATAAAATAAGAAAACAGTAAACATTTCAAATACAATTGAAACTTCATACAGAATAACATATAGAATGGATTTTTGAGATCATAATAGATGTTAAGAATAGAACAGGTCAATAACAACCTGCATTCTTTTAAAATAAGAAAATGTGATAATGGCTTGTTGTCCTCATCTTTCTTTTTCTTAGCATACAATAAAGATTTTTTTCCTAGAAATTCGACAGAACTTTTTAACAACCCTATATTCCCTCACAGAGCAAACCCTGGGGACCATCAAAGCAACAATTATATTCACTTAGAGTTTCAGCCAGCTGAGTCTTGACACAGTAATCTCCTTGAAGTGATTCTCTCTGCTAACATTTTAAACATTTCACTGTCAAGCAGCTATTAGCATTGACATGGGGAAGCATTTCAGAGACTATCATGTTGTCTAACACCTGCCAATGTTTATGCAGAAGGCTCAGAAGTTTATTAGAGACTGCTCAAATTAATAACTGTTTCATTAGTGTCTCTTAGTTGTATTAAGCTGCCATTGTATTTTAATAGCAATATCTCATTTATATTGTGGGATAAACTCAACAAAGCCCTATACATGTATATACTCTACCATTGAACTATATATTCAGCATTGAAAGCCACATATTTTAAAGCTTAATAGATTTTTTCATATAAGTTTAAAAATCATATTTATTCACTGTTGAATGATGACTTATACCATTTCTAAGTAACTGATTCAGCAGCATGGTGAGTTTTTGGAAAGGACTTTATTATAGGATTATAGGGGAGAGCTTAAGGAATAAGTAAGTATTGAACAGCGCTCCTAAAAGCAAGACTGTATGCCGTATAAAAAGGTCTCAGTAAAGATCTTGATATACAGGTTAAAAGTTAGTACTAAGTATGGGTATGGTGGGTACTTAGTCAACCCAACTGGTACACACACACACACACACACACACACACACACACACACACACACACACACAATGTGACCATGAGCTTTACCGTTCCAGGAAATAGGAACAGAATTATAGTTACACTCTCACAAAAGGTTTTGTTTTTATTTTTGTTTTTTGTTTTTTTCCTGAAGCAGATGTATAAATGGTGAGGAAAGGTAACAGGAAATGGGACCAGGATTCAGAGCCCTCAAATTCTTCTAATATCTGACCAAGACAGAACCAAGGTCATTTGTGTCTTCTTGCCCAGGACAGTAATAGAAATCCCAAGATAATAGTGTTTGTTTTTTGTTTTATTGTTTTTCTTTTTTCCAGAACATTTCTAGCTCCCGTTTTATCAAGAGCACAAAGACTTTAGCATGACTCCTGTAGTGGTTTGAATATGTTTGGCCCAGGGAGTGGCATTATTAGGAGGGGTAGCCTTGTTGGAGTAGGTGTGGCCTTGGAGTTAGTGTGACACTGTGTTCATGGGCTTTAAGACCCTCATATTAGCTGCCTAGAAGCCATTCGTCTCCTGTTTGCCCTCTAAACAAGAAGTAGAACTCTCAGCTCCTTCAATGTCTTGCCTGCTTAGACTCTGCCATGCTCCTGCCTTGATGTTAATGGACTGAACCTTTGAACTTGTATGCCAGCCCCAACCAAATGTTGTCTTTTATAAGAGTTGCCTTGGTCATGGTATCTCTTCATAGCCATGGAAACCCTAACAATGATAACTCCAAAATTTACATTACAGAATATAATGAATTATACTGCATAACACTACAATTCAGTGTAAAAAATCACTCAACTGTGTTTGAAATTTCAATATGTACCATAATCATTATTTTGCAATTCATAACTTTTGATTATTCCCCAAATTTGGGAATTCCTAATCAATACCATATGTTCACTCATACGTCAAGGTAAACAGTTTCAGATAAGGTTCAGACTGATACAGATATCAGCATAATTGATTATTACAAAATAATCATTCTTTTACTGGAATGCATCGTCATATTCTGTTGTTACACTGGTTATTAGATCCCTAACAATAATGATAAATGTATTTATTTATTCATCTCTTATATAATATATACCAACTATAGCCTTCTGTTCCTCCACGCCTCGTAGTCCTCCCACCTCTCCTGACCCCCAGATATACTCCTCCTTCTTTTATCTTTAGAAAAGAGCAGGCCTGCCAGTGATATCAACCAAACACAGCATAACAAGATAAAGTAAGGCAAGTCACAAACTTGCTTATCAAGGCTGGATGAAGCAACCCATTAAGAGGGGAGGGGAACCATGTGCAGAAAAAGCAGAGACACTTCCACTCTCATTGTTATTGGTCTTACAAAGCCCACACAACCACAGGATGTATGCACAGAGTAGTCCAGACCCATGATAGCTCAGTGATTGTTCAATCTCTGTGAGCCCTTATGAGTCCTGCCTGTGGACCAAGTCTTTGACCACTTTAGCTCCTACTACAATCCTTCCTTCTTTCATTCTATAGGGTTCCACATTTTTAAATAATGATTTTTATTGTTTGGTAATTTAACACATGCATAATGTGAATGATAAAATCCTTTCCCCATTTCAGACATCCAATTTGTCCACTTTCAATTCCTACTCTGTTCTACCACTATTTTACCTCTCAGACTCTTGTTATTTATAAACTCCCTGAGTTCACTTTGAGCCACTTACACTGATCTATGGGTCTAGCATTAGTCACAAGGAATCATTTTCAAACAAGGCTCATTTAACCAAATTACATTATTAAGTTCTTTCTTAGAAATAATATATCCCCAGATCCTTAGCCTAATTAGGCCCAATTACTTGACCTAGTAATCTATGTCAGGTATGGAATTGATTTCATAAAGGTTGCCTTAGATCAAATCAAAAAGAAATTTATTACTCCCACAACATTCAACACATTAGCATACCAATGAGTATATTTTGTCAGTTCAGTGGTCATTGTTACTTGAAAAATCCATAGCACGGATGAGGGTCATTGTTAGATAACTCTAGAAATCCATGGACCCCTCAGTTCATAATTGTACATATGAGCACACTGATTGTAATAGAATACACAAGGCCTGTGCAAGCTCAAGAAAGACAATTCTCCAAAATGAGTAGGAGCGGTAGGCATTCAATGTCAGAGGTAACTGAAGAACACTTTGTATTATAACATTGCTGGAAGTAAAAGAGAGTTATATTTATAATGTCATGACCCTAGAAGATAAATAATACACCAGGCCAGGTCCTGAGTTCAAAGACAACGCATATTGAACTCCATTATATGTATGTATGTATGTATGTATGTATGTATGTATGTTTGTATGTATATATATATATATGTATGTGTGTATGTATGTATTTTTACATAAATGTGTATAATATATATAATACACATTTAATAAATGTGTATGTGTTGTTGTTGTTGTTGTTTAATGGTAGCCTGCAAATTCCTTTGGCTCTTTAAAGTTATTAAGATGTTTTCGTAACCTCTGTGATGTTCTTTGGGTAGCAATGAACATTGATGAGCAAGTGTGTGTGGATTAGGATGTTGAAACCTTTGAGAATATGCCGGGAAGTGCTATAGCGGGAGGTCGGGGTCATATAGGAGATTTACTTTTAGATTTTTTGAGGTATTTCATGACTACTTTATTCACATTAGTCAAAAATGAAAACAACTTAAGATGTCCATATTTAAAATGTGGTCTATATATACTATGAAACACTATTTAGCTATAATTAGAATTAGAATTTAATTTATAATATAAAGCTTGAAATTGGCAAGTTAATTGTTCGGACCTAGGACACCTCTTTTTAGTTGATGTAACCCAGAAAGCCACATGCCACATACCCTCTCTCATCTGTTGTCCTTCACTCCAGATCCACAGATGTAGACATGTATGCAACATGTAATAACTAGAGAAACCCATATTTTTTTCATCTTTATTAACTTGAGTATTTCTTATTTACATTTCGATTTTTATTTCTCTTCCCGGTTTCCTGGCCCACATCCCCCTAAGCCCTCCCCCTCCCCTTCTATATGGGCTTCCCCTCCCCATCCTCCGCCAATTACCACCCTCCCCCCAACAATCATGTTCACTGGGGATTCAGTGTTGGCAGGACCAAGGGCTTCCCCTTCCACTGGTGCTCTTACTAGGCTATTCATTGCTACTTGTGAGGTTGGAGCCCAGGGTCAGTCCATGTATAGTCTTTGGGTAGTGGCTTAGTCCCTGGAAGCTCTGGTTGCTTGGCATTGTTGTTCACAAGGGGTCTCAAGCCCCTTCAAGCTCTTTCAGTCCTTTATAAGATTCCTTCAACGGGGGTCCCGTTCTCAGTTCAGTGGTTTGCTGCTGGCATTCGCCTATGTATTTGCTGTATTCTGGCTGTGTCTCTCAGGAGAGATGTATATCTGGTTCCTGTCGGCCTGCACTTCTTTGCTTCATCCATTTTATCTAGTTTGGTGGCTGTATATGTATGGGTCACATGTGGGGCAGGCTCTGATTGGGTGTTCCTTCTGCCTCTGTTCTAAACTTTGCCTCCCTATTCCCTCCCATGGGTATTCTTGCTTCCCTTTTAAAGAAGGAGTGAGGCATTCACATTTTGATGATCCTTCTTGAGAAACCCATATGTTTTATGTGAACCATGAGTATGTGCAGTTTGAGATGGAAATAATGGGATAGAGATATGAAGTGGGAAACAAAACTGGGTATAGATCAGATTTGGAAGGAATGAAAAAGGCCAATGCAGAAGAAGGAGGTAAGATGGACAACTAACACCAAGGGTTGATTTTAGACACCATCAGGTGAAGTGGAAATTTCTGGTTTATTCGGAGACTCAGTTGTGCCATGTGATAGGTTTCCGGAAACTGTCTTACAAGAGGATATTTTGCTGAGAATAGACACATGGTGGTTTTCTGGATGTAGTCTGGAAAAAGGGAATGTGTAGTTTTGCTAGAGCAGATGCTTGAGAGAACACCTGATATTTGGAAAGGATATAAGTCTAGCACAACAGAGAGTTGACAGTGTTGGATGGTACAACTTCCCATTGTTTGATGGTCATTTTGTCTTTGCTGACACTGGTCTTCACTGACAATAACAGGTGATCAATATCACCAATTATGCTTTAGTATTCTTAGCTGGTCATCTTTGTCATGACTTCATAGAGAAAATGAACCAAAAAAAAAAAAACCCCAGTGGTATTCAGATGGCTTGCTTCTGCTTCTGCAGACCCAGACCAATTGGCAGAGTTTCATGATTTCTTCTGGATCAACCTGCTGTTGCTGATTCATGAATGGTGTTTGCGAGTCTTGCCCTTGCTGATTCATGAATAGTGTTTATGAGTGGAACAAGATAACACTGCTGATTCTGATTAACTGAACTGCTTATATCTTGAAACTGCAGTTTGGGTTTGCTCCAAAGCACTATTTCCGAACATGTTGACATCCTCCTGTGCTCTATTAACTTTTCCTTTCCTCTGGGCTAGAAGGGAGGTTAAAACATTTAAGAACCCTTATTAAAGGGTTTTGAGAAATCTAAGCCTATATGCAAGGATTATTTTATATTTACCTAAAATTATAAACAATACATAGAATTTCTGTCATACATATGACAGAAATATATAATATTTATAATATATAATTTATAGTATATATTTATAAAAATATATATTAGCAGATAAGTGGTTGGACCTAGAAGGCATTATATTGGGTGAGGTATCCCAGACACTCTCTTTCATTTAGCATCCATAAAAGGATAATGCATTATACAAGATGCCAAATGAGGAAAACAATTACATAGTTCTACCCAGCTCTAAACACCCAGGACTATCATGGAAAGAGTGTTAGGATGCTATTGCACTCACACAGTAGTGGCACTCAAATGTCTGTGGAAACCAACAACTGTTTAATTAGACTTCAGGTCCACTCAACAGGAAAGAAATCACAGATAAAACTGAAAATATAGTCAACACACAGGGCTGGTGAAGTCATGTTCCTTATAAATGAACCTCCTACGGCCACTTCCATAGACTAGCATAATGTCCTACTACATTCTAAACTGTATCCTTAGACCCACGGGTAGTTGTAATTATAATCTCTCATCAAACAAGCCTCCTTTTTCCCCCAGAGAATGGGGACCATGACCTAAAATTACAACTTGATGCAATGTTAAAGGCCTAATCAACATTATAGTTTCTATAGAGCTCACAGTACATCAAGGAAGAGGGTACAGAGGAATAGAAGAGCTAGAATATGAGGAAATCTGATGTGATGCATTCTCTCTTAGAAATGGCTACAGAAACAAGAAGGCGATAGTGGAAACATCAGTAGGCATGTTGATATGAAAAGGGGAAACTTTTGCTGAGTTTCTCTCCAAATGAAGAATTTGAGCTAATTAATGACTACTAGGAAATGGAGAATTAGACAGATGAGCCACCCTTATTGTTTGTTTAAGCCATGGCTGTCAGCCTTGAAACTATGTAAACACGAACAGTAAATCAGACACAGCATGTCGCATAGAGTGTGAATAAGTATAATCAAGACAAAGGGGACTGTCAATTCTATGGAAATTGTATGGGGGTTTGGAAGAAAAAAATAAACAATAAAAATCATTTAATTCTACCTCAATTAAACATTAAAAGTTAAAATAAATTTTGGAGGGAGAAGACTATTCATGAGTAACTTTTCTTACCTACTATTTGATATGCATAATTAGAGTGAACAGATTTTCTGACATGAAGAAAGAAGTGTTACAATTGAGACAAATAGCAATGGAGCCCTAATTCCATAGTGTCTCCCTCATAGCTCAGGACCTCCCTCAATCTCAAGCAAGGCAAGGATTGTAATTTAGATACAGAAAATGTCAAAAATTGCCAGTTTGAAGCAAAATTCAGATTTCTATGTATTGTTTTTCTCTTATCAAAAAGGGATACATACAAGATATTATAAAATTTTCTCATACATTGTATCCTGATTATAGTTTCTTCTCCTTCCAGTCCCTAGCCACCTCTCATGTTCTCTGTATTCACCCCCTTTATTTCGTCTCCCTTCAGAAGATAAGACTTTTAAATGATAGCAACCAAACATGACAAAATAAAATATAGTAAGATCAAATAAATATCCCATGGGTGGTGAACAAGGCAGTCCAGCAGATAAATATATGCCCCCAAGTACAGACCCAAGAATCAGAGATCTACTTTTTTCATACTAAAAATACTCAGCTGAAACCCATGTTGTTTATACAGAGAACATGGTGCAGACCTTTGCAGGCCCTGTGCTCGCTGCTTCAGGCTTTGCATCATTTAGTAGATTCAGGGGGCTTTGCTCTCCTGGTAGCTTCTACCCGTTTTTCTCCTCCAATCTGTCTGCCATCTCTTCTGTAGGTTTCCCTGGGCTCAGAATAAACAGATTTGATGGCAACTTCCAATTTACACACTCTCTCTACATAATGTCTGGCTGCGGGTATCTGCATCCATTCCCATATGCTGCCAAAGCATGCTTCTCTAATGTTGACTACATGAGGCACTGATCAATGAATATAGAAGAATATAATTGGAGTCATTTTACTGATATTTATTTTAGACCAGTACCATTTGTTTAACTCTATGTTTCTAAGATATCTTGTGTCTGGTTCTTGGTTACCCAAGCAGCTTCAGGTTATATGGTTCCTTCTCCTGGGGTCGGCCTCTGGTAAAATCAGACATTGGTTGATTTCTCTCACAGGTTCTGTGCCACTAATGCCCTAGCATATCTTGCAGACATGACCACGTGTATGTCAAACTTGTGTGGTTAGGTTGCTGTCCACATTCCTCTCTAGTTAGTCTGCAGAGAACTTTCCCAACACCAGACAAACCAGAATGTAAGGGTGAAAACTCTACATAGTTACCAGCTCTACTTCTCCCTGGCCAGAGGGTTGGGTGGGCATTGTCCTCAGCAACGCTTCCATTGACGATTTGATGAGAGCTACCTATTATATTGGCAAAAACAGCAGGAGCTGTTTGAGGATTTTCATGGCTCCTTTGACCAACAATTTTATAAATATAAATATATATATGTACATATAGCATATGACTTATATATGTAAATATGCACATTAAATTATATATTTGCATAAATTTATATTTAAATTTGTATTAAATATATAATATATTTAATAACAAATATTTAATTAATATATATCTAAAGTAAAAATATACATATTAATACACTCACACACAAATTTAAGTATAAGTTTTGAAAAAGAAACAGGTGCTCATTCAGGAAGTAGAACACACACCAGACCTTGGATATAAGCTTTAGAAAGATCAGGTATAGCTAAATAAAAGATATTGTAATGTACATTTTAAACATGAGTGTTCAAGGAAAGAGATTCTCAGAAACAGAATGAGACATATCCAAATGTACCTATGGGATTCTTATGAGAGAATTACACTCAGTTGTATTTATAGTGATCATTTACAGGATTTTAGTAGGCTTTGAGACTATTATCTTCAAAGGGCCCCTGAGAAACCTAAATGAGATCATGTCCTGTTTCTGGGGGTTAGGGATTACAATTAATTATATGAAATTCTAGATCACAGGATATAGGAAGTAAGATATCTCTCCTGTTTCCAAAATTAAGAGTCTTGTTCCAGATTCCCAGAAAATGTCTAGAGAACTGAATGACGTTCTACACAATGTCACACACATGAAGGTCACAATACCATTTATTAACATTTTAATACAGATACTGAAAAAATTACTAACTCTAAGTCAGCAACTATTTTATTTTTTTTGCTTCTGCGATGAAACACTTACCAAAACACAACGTGGGCAAGGGATGGGTTTATTTGACTTACATGTCAATCAAAAGAAGCCCAGGCTAGAACTCAAAGCAGGAAGTTAGAAGCTGTAACTGAAATAGAGACGACAAAGAAAAACTGCTTACTGGATTGCTCTTCATGACCTTCTCAGTTTGTTTTCTCATATAACCCAAGCATCACCCCAAAAGAGCTCTGCTTCTCACATACATCATTCATTAAAAAAATATGTTATGAAAACATGACCATTAATGGGATAATCTTATTTAGGTGACCCCATCATCCCAGATTACTCTAATTTGTGTCAATGAAACAAAAAAGATCAGCACAACGTCCTTCAAAGGAAGTTTCCTGAGGTTATGAGCTATGACAATGTCTGATTTAAAGACTATAAATGTCTCTCAGTCTTGACAGTGTCTGTCAACCATGAAAGTGACATTGAGAACCTGCTGCTGACTGAACTTAAGAGTTGGGTGTGATAGAATATTACTGACAGAAGGAACGAGATCTATAGGAGTGAAAGAAGCAGCAAAAAGCATTAGTAACCATAGCAATTATGACAGCTGTCATGGCGAGTAAAAGCAGAGAAAACTTTCAGAAGTGCTAGGACAGAAATAAGAGCAAGGATCCTCCATTGTTGGTGGAATTGCAAGGTGGTATAATCATTCTGGAAATCAGTCTGATGGCTCCTCAGAAAATTGGACATAGTACTACCTTAGGACCCAGCTATACCATTCCTGGGCATATAACCGAAAGATGCTCCAACATATAACAAGGACACATGCTCCACTATGCTCATAGAAGCCTTATTTATAATAGCCAGAAGCTGGAAAGAACCCAGATTTCCTTCAACAGGGGAATGGATACAGAAAATATACTATTTTTACACAGTGAAGTACTACTCAGCTATTAAAAACAATGACTTCATGACATTCATAGGCAAATAGATGGAACTAGAGAATATCATCCTGAGTGAGGTGTCCCAATCACAAAAGAACGCACATGCTATGCACTCACTTTAAAGTGAATATTGGCCCAAAAGCTCGGAATACCCAAAATACAAGTCACAAACCACATAAAGCTCAAGAAGAAAGAAGAACAAAGTGTGGATGCTTCAGTCCTTCTTAGAAGGGGGAGCAAAAATACTCACAGGAGGAAACATGGAGACAAAGTTTGGAGCAGAGACTGAAAAAAAGGTCAACCAGAGACTGCCCCACCTGAGAATCCATCCCATATATAGACACCAAACCCAGACAATATTGCTAATGCCAAGAGATGCATGCTGACACGAGCCTGATATAGCTGTCTTCTGAGAGACTCTGCCAGAGCCTGACAAATACTGAGGCAAGTGCTCACAGCCAACCATTGGATTGAGAATGGGGTCCCAAATGAAGGGGTCAGAGAAAGGACTTAAGGAGCTGGGGAGGGGGTTGCAACACCGTAAGAAGAACATCAATATTAACCAACTAACCCTCTCTGACCTCCCAGGGAGTAAACCACCATCCCAAGAATACACAGGGATGTACCTATGGCCCCAGCCGCATATGTAACAGAGGATGGCCTTGTCAGGGATGGTCCTGTGAAGGATCGATGCCTCAGTGTAGGGGAATGCCAGGGCAGGGAGGTAGAAGTGAGAGAGTGAGTAAGTGTGTGTGTGTGTGTGTGTGTGTGTGTGTGCGCGCGCGCGCACGCGTGCGCGCGCTTGCACCCTCATAGAAGTGGGGGTGGTGGTGGGATGGGATAGCTGCTTTCTGGAGGAGAAACCAGAAAGTGGAATAATATTTAAAATGTAAATTAAAAAATATCCAATAAAAGCAAAACGATTTTAAAAAGGCACCATCTTCCTCAATTGCTAATAAAGATAAAAAATGAAAGTTGGTATTGACAGCACCAGAAATTAAATGCAAAAGTGACATAGAACCACTTGGTTCACATTTTGTTGCTCAAAGGAAGTCGCACAGCTACCGTTCTAGGTCGGGGAGTGGGGGAAAAAGAGGATCATCTGAAATTAAGAGTTGAATATAGAAGGGGAGAGAGAGAGGGGTTAGGGGGATGTTGGCCCGGAAACTGGGAAGGGGAATAATAATTGAAATGTAAATAAGAAATACTCAAGTTAATAAAGATAAAAAAATTAGGATTTAAATTAAAAAAAAAAAAGAGTTGGGCTGGAGAGATGGCTCAGTGGTTAAGAGCACTGACTGCTCTTCCAGAGGTCCTGAGTTCAAATCCCAGCAACCACATGGTGGCTCACAACCATCTGTAATGGGATTGACACCCTCTTCTGGTGTGCATGAAGACAGCTACAGTGTGCACATAAAATAAATAAAACCTTTAAAAAAAAAAGAGTTGGTACAGTGAGCTCAGGCAAGCTAAAAAAGATCAAATGCAGTATATCTTATTGGTAGACTTGAAAAAAACTATAGTATGATATGTGACTAAGTGTATTAATGACCAACACTTTGCCAAATATATTTCGGCATGCCAGCAGTGTTAGAACACACATGTGTTAACTTTTATTTCTAAGAGTAATATATATTTTTCTTTCTCATTCTGTCAAATGCCAGACAAGGCATTAGATCACAGGTTGTAGGCAAGGAGGATATCTTCAGACTTGAGTTCCAGAAAAACAAAGGGAGGTATCAAACCTGAAGGACAAAGAATTTCAGACATCTTAGCTATGAACCTACGAACTGAAGGTTACACTGGATGCCGTGAAGTAGTGAGTAATTCCTATTTCCCAGTCACACATGAGGGTTGAACCACATCACTGAAGTCTTTACATCCGAAGCCAGCCATCTGGCTCTGAAAGTACAATGTCTTGGTGCAGCTAGTGGCAGTTCATGGGCTAGAGATGGCAAGAGAAAAAGCACTGCAAGAGTTTGCCCTTGTTTCTGCTGATTGCTACTCAGGTGAACAAAAAGACCCAGGCAGCTGAGCGATAACAGATTGGCTGCAATTTAAACAGAGTGTTTGTTTTCCTGGTGTAGTTCCCATGCTCTATTTTATGTAAGTGGCCACTTTCCATTTCATTTTGGTTTATATTGACACAGCTTTAAATATCTGGCTTATCTAGCCTCATCTTCAAAATTAGTGTTTGGAATTTTGTTCTTTGTTTCCTATATACCAAGTGTATTTATTTGGCATTTTAAATGACAGCTCGTTATATTTACTTACAAAACTTGCTTTATTGAATGGTAATGAGGAAAAATGTAAGCATAATTACAAACTACATTGTTATGGCAAAAAAGGTGTAGTTCAGGTTTGCCAGAACAAATTATGAGTTACTATGACAGATTTACAACTGAAGTGTAGGATTGTTAATCAGTGGTCAAATTCTTCCCTAATATGGTACAGGGTCTAGCTTTGTCCCTAAATACACACACACACACACACACACACACACACACACACACACACACACATTCCAATTGAATTATTAGATACCATATTTAAATATATTTATTTTGTACACAAGTTTCAGTGGTCTTCTTTCACAATCTAATTTCCTCAAAGAAATATCTCATCAACTTAATAACATTTATTTATATTTTCTTTTTTTATAAAGCCAAAATTAAATTTTATTTCACATTGATAGAAACTGTGAAAAACATGACATTTTCCCACATTACAGCACACAAATTCAACGGAATATTTCTTACCCCAAATAAATTTTTACAGATACAATAACTGAAGTAAATGTATGCTCTTCAAAGTAAAGCAAAATAATAAATGATTGTTTGAAATTGTTTTAAATCTAGACATAAACAATCGGCTTCATTGTTAACACTCTATCTCAGACACACCAAATGACCCCCATATCCGTTAGCTCCTATTTACAAAGATGCTTCCTTCTTCTTGGTCGGTTGAAAAACAGCAGGAAAAGAAACCGTTCAGAAATAACCATAATTTTTGTAACATATTCAACTATGTGGAAACAGTTATAAATATGGGTTTATATATATGGGCTCTAACCAGTCCTTATTATCCATAAATTAAATAATTTTCAGCAGTATTTTGAACATGTTGATGATTTAAAATCAAATGATTGTTATCTTAATATTTGCACAGGAGACTGATTATCAAAAGCTCCTTTACTGCGAAGGCTTCTGCCCATCCGTGCCCAGTATCTCCCAATTCATGAAGGAAAATAACTGCGGCAGTGGCCTTCGGGGCGGCGGGCACAACGGTGGGCATCGGGGCGGACATGTTGTTGCCGCACATCCACCGGCTGGCAGACAGCGCGTCGGAAACTTATTTATATTTTCTTATGAGGCATTTTTGTAACCAAGTGAATATAATAAAGGAAGACTAGATATGGTAAGGTCTTTTTTATTTTTAATGAATGAGTAGCCTTAAGAATGAATATGTGGGAAGAAGGAATAGCAAGATATGAGATGTAAGAAACAGTATATCTTATTGGTAGACTTGAAAAAAACTATAGTATGATATGTGACTAAGTGTACTGATGACCAACACTTTGCCAAATATATTTCGGCATGCCAGCAGTGTTAGATCACACATGTGTTAACTTTTATTTCTAAGAGTAATATCTATTTTTCTTTCTCATTCTGTCAACCTTCACACACGTTTTGGGTTATGTTCTAGCAAACTTCTTTTTAAAGCCAACTTATAATGAACACAATCAGGTAAATTTTCAATCAAAGTTAGCACAATAAGGAAGATAAACTGAGGTCAATTGAGCTAAAATCAATCAAAGCTGTGGAAGTGTTTAAGCACTTTGGAGAATATATGAAAAAGTCAAGCAAGTGACCTTCTTGTGGATAAACTGTTAATAATGCAGTATATTTATAACATTGGATTTTTCCCCTTTGTTTAACTAGGCCATTTTGAGTCTTTGTGCTCGTAAATTAAGATCTGTATATCATCTCAAAATCTAAGTAAATTAAAGATTTCTATTGGATTTATAGAGTCATTCAAGGTATTTGTCAGGGCGGATTTTTTTCTTCATGTGCTCTAACATGGGAATCATGGACTTGCAAGGAATCAGTATCTGTAAAATGTGCTTGACACAAGAAGCAAATTAACGTACTCTTGTTCATGTGGCAACAACAGCTAGAAGCCGTGTGATGTGCTCTTTACTCATTCTTTGTTCTTTCTCAGTATCTGCAAGTGCAGTCTGGTCTGTGAGTGTGTGCTCTATACTGTGGGATGAACAGAATCACAAATCGAATATCTCATAGGTCTACGAGGAAGAATTCCTCATACAGAAGGAATTCTCTTGTACAGAAGATTCCACGTAAGTGTGGGATCTTTGAAGGCTTTATGAGTATAAGTGTGCATGAAATTACCATGCATCACTCTCAGCTGAATGTAACCCTAACCATTCATTCTTATTCACTGAATTGGGATGAGAGAAAACTGGGTTGCAAAATGCATTCCCTTCTGAGGTAGACTTTGGAAATTACTTGTGTGTTAAATTCTACAGTAATTTATGTGGTACTGCTTGTGACGACTAGGATGATGTCCATTTGACACAAGCTAAAATCATTTGGGAAAATGAACCGTCATTTGAGGTAGTATCTCCAGCAGTCTGGCCAGTGGGAAAGCCTTCTTAATTAATAATTGATGTGAGATCATTGTAGGGGGGACACCCCTGGGCAGGTTGTCATGTGATGTTATAAAAACTCAGCCTGGGGCTGGAGAGATGGCTCAGCAGTTAAGAGCAATGACTGAGTTCAATTCCCAGCAACCACATGGTAGCTCACAACTGTCTATGATGGAATCCAATGCTCTCTTCTGGTGTGTCTGAAGAGAGCTACAGTGTACTCACATAAACAAGACAAGACAAAGCAAAAATCATACCCTCAGCCTGAACAAGCCAATAGGCAGTACTTTTCCAAGTCATCTGCATCAGTTTCTTCCTACTGGTTTCTACCTCAACTTTCCTGGATCATGGAGTACAAACTTCAAGATGAAATAAACCCTTTGGTCTCTATATTGATTTCAGCCATGGCATTTTATTAAAACAATATGAAACTAGAGGTAGGATTTTCCAAATTCAATCCTAGTTTCATGTTCTGTGCACCTCATGTAAAAGAATAGAGTAAATATCATGCAATTTACAAACAGGTATTATTGGTTTGAAAAACTACTTTTAATATCGTTTATCATTCAGAAGTATACAGAATTTCTTGCTTTTGAAAGTGGGAGATTACGCCACAGAACATGGAGGTTTTGAATGTAATAATCTTTTCTGTATATCATTTTAATGGGGAAACTAAAACACAAGATTAAATACTTTGTAGTGAGGAAAATTACTTTGGGTAATGTGAAATAATTAAATTGGGAATATTACACATTAAAGAATAAAGGTATAACTGGAAACTGTCTCCTAAGATACCTGTAAAATTACTTAAGCACTCTAGCCCCTTTTGCACCAATATAATTTTAGTTAATTCAGAACCTGGAGTTTAAAATTAATGTCCACTGAAGCTCTGGCTAAAGAGAAAATTTCTCATTTTTCTTGTGGGTATTTAATCAAGACCTTTATAAACAATATAAATAATGCCAAACTTTGTTAAGAAATCTGGTCCTCAATAAATATTAGACAACAGGGTTATAATGATGGTGACTTTTTTGTTGAGCACAGCACTTGAATTTTTGATTCAGAAAAACTATTACCTTCAAGCTTTAATAGAGTATTGATTGCATATGGGAATTCTAAATAACAATAAAGTGATCTTCACAAATGGCAAATGCCACCAAACAGAGGTCCTAATTAACAGATATTTATTGCCATCACATGTGAATATCGTTGCTGTAACTTCTGGGAACTGTATCTGAATAACTAATACTAAACCTGATCCTTAGGCAAAGACTAATAGAACTGGGCTGGCTGCAGTTTATTTCAATCATGACAACTAGGGTATGTCTTCCCTGTCCAAATTGTCCTGTGTTAAACAATGCATGTCTGTTAGAAATAAGCATAGCACCAAGCATTGGAGTGAACAACAGAAACCTCAGGATTTCAGAGATGGGGGCAGAAAAATCAGGAAGTCAGGGTCAGCTACAACTTCACAGCAAATCTGAGATAACTTTGGTTACATGAGACCCTTGGGAAAGGCACCTTCAAATTATTTGTTAGTGGATTCAGAATACCTTCGGTTTTCTTTCACAACTTAAAGGTAAGATGTTATTGAAAAGACATCACACTCAAAAAATTCACACTTGCAGGCATCCAACCTTAAGTGTCCTGGAAGCATCTTTCCTGATGAAGATCTCTCATAATACTGGAAGATACTGTGTACGATATGAAAGGATTAAAGCAAGTGACAATCCTACTCAGTTATAAAGCCTATGAACCATAGTGCATAGCCTAGCAAGACAGCCCATGTGCTGCAGTAGTGGCATGATTTTCTTGCTGGTGATAACAACAAACTAATTGGACCCAAGGTCTACTCCATAGGTAGAAATGCTGGCCTGGCAGTGTAATTCTGCTCATCTCCTCATGACTGAAGACATCATAGATGTGAGAGGCAAATAACAGGGTCTTTCCCCCCAAGCAATATAACTTCTAAATACTTAGCCTAATACCCACAGAGAAGTGTAGTCCTCACCCCTCACCAAATAAATTTCATTGTGCAGCAAATGAAATTTACAAAGATCCACAACTGGTTATAAAACGGTGAGAAGTGATTTCAGCGGACTCATCTGTCGCAATTCCCTACGCTTAAAGCCAGCCCAGTGAGCACTCTAGGAAAGCTGAAAATAGTGTGAGAACCAGGGGAGCAGAATTTCTGCTGAGATGTTATAGAAACAGCATTCCTTGCCAGTGAGAAATCAATCTGGCCACTGAGATACTAATAAAGGAAAAGCTCTTTAATAACAATAGTGCTTGCCTAGCCCTGGCTAATGCTCAGTTAGAAACCAGCCTCAAATGTGAAAGTTGGACAACATTTATACTTTAGGTTTATGTGTTCCACATGTGTTGTCATTGTCCTTAAATTACTTTTAGGTCCAGGCCCCAAGTTACACTCTGAACAGTTCATAGACTGGATGGTGTGTGTGAAGATTTATACAGGGAAGTGTGGCTAGAATCATTGTGTCTTAAATCCAATAATGGAAAATGCAGTTCTTTTCCTATAGTTGTTAGCCAGGTTCATTTTGTCCATCTGGAAGAATTATGCATCTAGTAATAATTGTCTGATAACTTTATGTCTGGGTTGTTACTCCCTTCCCCTTCTCAAGGAATGTTATGCAAGAATAGAAATTATTATATTGGTCTTCTATGTCTCTATTTCTCAACTGTGACTATAGTCACCAATATCATGTAAAAGTAGCTTCTTTGTCCCCTAACATCAACAGGAGCATGGATTATGGACTCCTACCTGGTCTCTCTAACATCAACTCATGCTAGGAAACTCAGCATGCCCATCTAAGAGAGAACAGATCAACATGGCCCTCTTCCACAACAGTGCCATGGGTACCATTAAAGCCCTCAATGGTAGCACAGGCAAAGGATATCAGCATGGTCTCTCATGGCAGTGCAAGTCACTCATATCCAGAGAGCCCCCATCAGCCTCAGGACCCACAGACATTTTATGGCTTCAGGCAACAACATAGACCATGGATGGCCTTTGGGCATTTATTAAATAGTGACCAGTGGGGGAAGGCCCAGCGTGTTGCAGGTAGTTCTCTGTAGGCTGGTGCTTCTGCATTCTATAAAATATGAAAAAGTCATGGGGACCAATCTCTCCTCAATGTACTCGGCCTCAGCTTTTGACTCCAGGTTCTAGCTCTGTTTGAATTCCTATTCAGGTTTTTGTCAAAGATGAACCACACTGTGGAAGTAATCACTTTCCTCCCCAGCTTTTGTGGTAGACAGGGTGTTTTTATAACAGCATCAAGACTCTTACTAAGAAAAGTTGATACCACAAGTGGGAGTAATTCTGTGACAGACCAGACCATGTTGTTTTGGAGAAGACTGTAGAGGATTTTAGAATTTGGGGCTAAGAAAAGGCATTGAATGTTGAGTGATCATTGATATATTCTGTAGGCATGGGGAAGATAAGATGTTGAGAACAATGTAGATGACCAAGGCCAAGCTTGTGACATCTTGGGGAGGCAAAGATTTGAGCCAGCCTTTATGCGACATATCTGGGCTAACGGTCAGCTGTAGCTGAAGAATTGGCTGTTGTTAAGTGGAAACCAGCACCATTACAGTGAAACCTTTGCTTTACTGGGGGAATTGATGCTGGCCACCTGGAGTTGAGAAAGTATCAGGGACCAAGAAGAGACAAGCAGCACTGAGTTGATATGTTCTGGCAATTTTTTCAGCAGGGTCCGCACACAGAAGCTGTGTTCCAGGGGCAGCCACGGCTGTACATGGCAGTGTAAGAGTCATCAGGTGTTACTGGTGTAAAAGGCATGAATAGGTCATGGCAAGTAGCTGGGGCTTGGGAATGTGAGAGCCCAGAAAAAGCCATTGTGGAAGGTACAGCCACAGTGGAAGTTGAAGGTCCAGGAATGCAGGGGTAATGCAGAGAAGATCAAGGTTGGCACTGAGAAGAGAGCCTAGGATAGTCTGTTGGTGACAGTGTAGCCCAGCTTTAGCACAGGACTCTTTGGAGATGCTAGTTCCCGGGACTACTACAAAGAACAGTAGCAGTGGGAAATGGAGTCTGCCAGAGCTTAGAAGCCAGGCTGTGTGTCTTGCACAGGGCAAAGCCAGAGAAGTGACACAAGACTTTGGAGGAGCCCAAGTGAATCATAGACACTGCATACTGTTCGAGTTTGACGATTGTTTGGCCCAGATCATGAGTGTGCCCTGGTTCTTTCCCTTTGAAACACAGGGATATTTAGATTACTTTTAATTTAACAAGGTCAGATTTGAAAGTCTAAAAATTTTGAAGAAATTTGAGGTTTTCAAAAGAGACTTTGGATATTTTTTTTTTAACCGACTGAATTTTAAAATGTTTGACTGAGCAGAAGAGAGCTTAGGGCTAGAGTCCTGATTCTAGGAGAGGAATAGAGAGATGAGAACAGAGGATTCAGCCTGAGACATTATGGTCCAGGAGCCATCATGAGGTCACACCTGGAACAAAGAGAATCAAATCAATACTAAAATGTAGGTATTTCAGGGACTGGCTGTGGGAAGTCGTCAGAGTATACTAGAGGATTAGACTCGATCAACAACGATTGTGCCATAAGCTTATTATATGAATCTAGCAGTCTCTGTCTCATTTGAAACTTTTAAAATTGCACTAAGAGTACACCCAATGTGGGACATAGATTCCAAGATTAGTAAAGTTCTGGGTGAAAAGTGCATTAAAAAGTACTCCCTAGGTAGACAGTGGGAACCAAAGCCAAGTGCATTTCACAGGCACAGCTCCTTAACCTGCCAAACTAGAGCACCAGGGTGGCCCTGCACTCCCACACTGAGAAAGAAGCTTGTGGGCACAGCAGCATAGACGCAGCTTCCAGCCAATCAGGGTTGGCTCTCAACGAAGGCAGCTCCGCTTGAGAGCCCTGTGCAATCTCACTGGCCCAGTCCAAAGTGGCTGGGACTTGTGACTCAGATAACAGTGGGTAGTGACCTGACCTCACACTGCACCCCATGGAAAGGACTTGACCTGCAGCACAGAGCAGGAGAGTTCTCTGACAGCTAGTCAGGGACACGGCAGATCACTGTAGACAACAATATGGCCAGAATCAGGATGAAGATTACCCTGACAGGGCAGCAGGAATACAATGGCTTTTTGTTTTGTTTTGTTTTGTTTTTGTTTGCTTGTTTGTTTGTTTTTTTAAAAAAAACTTGCACTGTAGCAGAGGCTGCACTACTGCTCCGTGCTTTTCTCAGAGCGCCAATGTTACCAAAGGCAAGCAAAAGTAACGTAGAGGCATTTGCCACAGGGGAGGAGCACAGTGAGAGGCAGTTCTGTTTAAATCACTTGTGCAATGGGCTGGACCGGCACTGCCTACAGACAAATGATAAAAATGCTTATGAACTGAAAGGTAAGGGTAGAGCTTGTCAGGGAATGGGAAGAGAAGCCACAGACTGAGAAAAGACAGAAACACACAAACTATCCAGAGCAGACAAACTTCTGACCAGGTAAAAAAATATATTTAAAAACAATGCTTTTATGCCAAAATGGGAAAGAGACTATGCATGAAAGTCCATAGATTGATATAGTTTGAAGTTGATAAATTCAAAGAAAATAGACACACATGCATAAAGATGAAAGGCACAGTAACATAGAACTTGTGGACTTTAAAATGGTTTAAAAATAAAACAAAACAGAAGGATATAAATGACCTAATTTTAATTGGCTAATCATTGATTATAATTATTTTTGCACTGGTAATCATTTTTTTACTCTGATAATCTTGTTGGCTTCTTATGCCTTCATAAGGAAAGGAACTTAATAGTCCCAGGGGTCTGCCTGGCCTCAGAGGAACAGTACTGGGTAGGATCCTTGGCCTTATAATTTTACTATTTGGTTTTCTTTCTCTTGCTATTTATGTTTCCAT